>NC_141213.1:7105000-7284840 GCF_054491065.1 Syngnathus leptorhynchus
AAGTTTTATGCAGCAGTCAACTGATCAACTTGACAACATATTTGTTCAGAAATCCAATGTTTATAAGTTTGCGGAACTTGTGGAATTTGGAACTTTCATTCACAAGAGTCAAAAGGCAACTATTGTCAAAAAAAAAAGTTTTTTCTTCCAGGTTGACCATCTACATAACTTCATCTTCTTCCGTTTCACAATGGGATTTGTGGACAGCATAATTGCCAAATGTAAGTGCGAGTATTTCTTCTCTTGAAGTACGAACCTCTTCTTTTAGAAGCCACGGTGAGATAGCCGTGCCGTGCCGTCTTTGGGCTGATACTTTTGCTTGTTTATGTGCTGATCTGCCTGCCGCAGACATCGCCACTGTGGTGGGCTACCTGGTGGTTAGCAGGCCATTCCTAAACCTCTCCCACCCGCGACATCAGCACAGCAGACAGTCTGAGCTACTGGAGGTCAGCAATAGCAGCAAAAATGCAAATCCACCGCCCTTACCCGAATCCTATGTTCCACATCACTGAACGACAACGACCCAAATCAAGAATCAATGGATTTGAAAAATGAGAATGACGCCATTTTTTTCTGCAGGATTATTACCAGAGCGGGAGGATGCTCCTTCGCATGTCCCAGGCGCTCGGCAGAATTGTTCTCGCCGGTCGAGAAATGACTCGGCTCTCGGGGTTAGTATTCTGAAAGGTTTGCGTGATCTTCTCTGCTTAATCTCCTATGCTTGTTTTTTTTCTTCCCCTGCAGCTTCACAAGTCGTATCACTGAACTGATCAAAGTCTTGAAGGATTTAAATTCTGGCAAATACGAACGCACCATGGTCTCCCAACAGAAGGGTATTTTTGGTTATCTCCTGCCTTGCAGTACATTTTGACGCTTGCAGTTGAGTACATTTGTGAAATAAATGAGCCGGATGCCCTTTGCCAAGCGAGTTTGGGTTGCTAATGCTCAGTTGAAAAAGATCAGCTTTTGCTGGAATGAAGATGGCCGGCCATCATGCTCAATCAACAGTACCTGATAAATCCCAAAACCAATGTTTCATTTCACTTTCAGAGTCTGACACAACAGAAAGTCTGACACTCGTGCCCGGAAGAGGTCAAATTATCAACAGAGATAACATCATCAAGTAAGTATCTTGAGTTTTTTTCAAAAGCAAAACCAAAGATTTGCAGCAAGCTGGAGGTGGCTCACCTGATGGCAAGGTTCTTTGAAGAGGGCACATTTCCATCTGAGCCTTTCATAAAGCCAAATTGTCTTTCAGATTTGACCATACGCCGTTAGCAACGCCAAATGGAGACATTCTGATCAGAGACCTCACATTTGAGGTCAAGTCATTCCTTTTTTACTTTATTGAGTTTGCGTTCGGTATTATAACACGCTACTTGATTTTCCTGCCCACTAAAGGTGAGTTCCGGAACCAACGTTCTGGTGTGTGGACCAAATGGTTGTGGCAAGAGCTCACTGTTCAGAGTCCTTGGCGAGGTAATCACATTTTTTGTTTTCTACATGAAGGAAATCCAATTTGTATTCCATTTATCAGAGAAGTAATTAGCACAGGTAGAGGTGTGGAAAACAGGTCAGAGTGGTGGAACAGGTCAACCAACAGACCGAGGCGTGGAAAACAGGTCGGAATGGTGGAAGACAAGAAAGAAAAGCTATTAGCGTAGGAGGGCACATGAATATCACTTAGGATTCATATCCTGACCTCTGTGGAAAGTCTAGTCGTGCCCTTGAGCGATGCCAGATTTGGACTCGAGCAGATTTGCATTAAATCAAAAACAAACAAACAAACAATTCCATCGTTGTTGCCCAATGTATGACCAATTTTTGTGAGATTTGAGTTTTTCTGCAAAAATCCATGAAGAAAACAAAAATGTTCATGTTTCAGATGAAAATTTAAAAAAAAAAGCTCATTGGTTTCCACTCAAAAGCAGCTCCTTATGGATTGAATGAATATATTTGTCTGTGTTTCATAGCTTTGGCCTCTTTTTGGTGGACAGCTGACCAAACCAGAGAGAGGGAAGCTCTTCTATGTTCCACAGGTAAGATATGTACAAAACCAAGTCCATGACAGTGACAATTTTCATCAACACCATTCCACCCCAGAGACCCTATATGACCCTTGGTTCTCTGAGGGACCAAGTCATTTACCCGGACACCATTGAAGAACAAAGGAAGAAAGGAATATCCGATCAGGTTGAACACTTTCATAGCAAAAGCCAAATCAAATGGCTCCATGTTGGATATTACTATCCAAAGCTTCGTTTTTGTATTGCTCTCTCCAGGTATTGAAGGAGTACTTGGATAATGTTCAGCTGGGACACATCCTTCACAGGGAGGGCAGTTGGGACTCAGTGCAGGACTGGATGGATGTTTTGAGTGGAGGAGAAAAGCAGAGGATGGCTGTAAGTGTTCACCACTGAATTCAATGGGCGTTTGTCAAGTCTTATATGAGCTGCTCATGTCTTTGCAGATGGCCCGACTGTTCTATCACAAACCCCAATTTGCTATTCTGGATGAGTGCACCAGTGCAGTCAGTGTTGATGTGGAGCACTACATCTACAGCCACTGCAGGATGGTAATGAGGTCTTCTCATCAAACGCTAGTATTATGTGTATTTTTTAACTTGCAGACTTCAACCTTTTAATGGGTAATACAAAAGCAACATAAACCTTTTTTTCCAGTCATTTTATTTTATGATTTTGTTTTGTAGGTGGGCATTACTTTGTTCACAGTGTCGCACAGAAAGTCTCTTTGGAAGCATCATGAGGTAAGTATTGATATCAAATCAACTTTTTTCTTAGAACATGAGAATCATGTACATTTGTTCAAACCTAAAACAAAATAAATAGCTTCATACACATTTTGGAGGAAACACTCAAGTACCCTGTCTGGGTGGAAGTATTATCAACAGAGAACATAAGCAATTTGTTGCCTTCTTGTTGTTGATTAGGCATGATTCTGTTGTGAAAATGATTCTTCACTCAACCCTTGTCTTTTTTTTTTCTTCTTCTTCTTCAAAGTATTACCTGCACATGGATGGCAGGGGAAGCTACGAATTCAAACCCATCACAGAGGAAACTGTGGAGTTTGGCTCTTAATTGGTTCCTCCAGTCCTCAATGAAATGCACTTGTCTGCTAATCCAGTCCAAGCTTTGCACAGAAAACAGTGCCTATACTAGAACATTAGGTCATGGTGTTGGAAGGTGTGGGTTTGTTCAGGGTCTTTTCATTTCTTGGGACCTATAATTGTTTGCATTGTTATTTGTAATAATCTCATGAAGCAGACTAACAACGGTTGGCATCATGTTTTATAGTGAAGAATGTCCAGGGCAGGGCAGGCCACGGCACGGCACACAAACTGATTTAGCTTGTCTTTATTTCAGAGGAAAGTAATTGTTCCAGAATTTTCATTTACCGTCCATGCCCAAAAATGTCTCTTGATATGTTTTATACTGTGATGGCCATATTATGATTGATAAGTTATGTGTGTCCATGCTGGCCACTCAACCCTGAGTCAACTGAGATCTTAAAGCAAGAGGAACATAATTAAAGAGACGGTAAAGTGAGGATGGGTCATTTTTCTAGCCCACTTTATGTATTATTTGTCAAGTTAGCATTTTATCCATTCATTTTGGAGTAATAATGAAACGACAAATGCTTTTAAAAATACTCACCTTGAATAAGCCCATGCACCCTACCCCTTCATGTAACATGTAAATAAATTAAATGAAATACTAAAAAGTTCTGTTTAAAAAAAAAAAAAAAGATTTTCCTACACTTACATCATATCGTTAAATATAAGTTAAAAAAAAGTAAAAGAGCGATTTAATTGGAGTGTTTTTATTCTAAAACAAAAATAGAATATATTGCGAGAAACAAAAGCACAACGACGCGTATATTTGTTTTGGATTCCCTGAATTTGACCATAAGATCGCAAAAGTGTACCGTGTGTCGCCCTCTGCTGGTCAGTAAGAGAAATGACGCATATCCGTCTTGGATTCCCTGAATTTGCCCATAAGATAGCAAAAGTGTGCAGTGTGTCGCCCTCTGCTGGTCAGTAAGAGAAATTACGCATATCCGTTTTGGATTCCCTGAATTTGACCATGATAGCAAAAGTGTACCGTGTGTCGCCCTCTGCTGGTCAGTATGAAGAATGACGCGTGGATTCATTTTGGATTCCCTGAATTTGCCCATAAGATAGCAAAAGTGTACCATGTGTCGCCGTCTGCTGGTCAGTATGAAGAATGACGCGTGGATTCATTTTGGATTCCCTGAATTTGCCCATAAGATAGCAAAAGTGTACCGTGTGTCGCCGTCTGCTGGTCAGTATGAGAAATGACGCATATCCGTTTTGGATTCCCTGAATTTGCCCATAAGATAGCAAAAGTGTACCGTGTGTCGCCGTCTGCTGGTCAGTATGAGAAATGACGCATATCCGTTTTGGATTCCCTGAATTTGCCCATAAGATAGCAAAAGTGTACCGTGTGTCGCCCTCTGCTGGTCAGTAAGAGAAATGACGCATATCCGTTTTGGATTCCCCGAATTTGACCATAAGATAGCAAAAGTGTACCGTGTGTCGCCCTCTGCTGGTCAGTATGAATAATGACGCGTAGATTCGTTTTGGATTCCCTGAATTTGACCATAAGAAAGCAAAAGTGTACCGTGTGTCGCCGTCTGCTGGTTGGTATGAGAAATGACGCATATCAGTTTTGGATTGCCTGAATTTGACCATAAGATAGCAAAAGTGTACCGTGTGTCGCCGTCTGCTGGTCAGTATGAGAAATGGTGCGTATATTCGTTTTGGATTCCCTAAATTTGACCCTAATTAACAAACCATCATGCAGAATTTCCTTATAAACTTTATTAATTAATCTTTTTTTATGTACAAATACATAATCTAACCTTCTGATATGAAACGTGTGTATTTACAAAACAGTCTTGATACTGTATGGAACAACCTGATATAAGTTAGTCAAATACATTAACGCTGCAGGTTTCTTCTTTGATAACAAATGGAAAAGCAAAGAGTTCTCATTACAAATATACACTGGAATGTTGTTTTACAAACAACACACCAAAAACGTTCCCCATAAAGCTTGACGCACCCCTTCAAGAAAAAAAGCTTTGAAATGATCATAACAAATGCAATCGAAAGTCACGTAAACCAGACAGATGCCATCGAAACAAAACCAAAGCGATGGGAACAGTGGCCGGCCGCTTCCATGTCGCTTTTGCGGTCACACGGCCGAGCTGCCGTCGTGCCCGAGGATGTGGCTGATGTTGTGCGCCGGTCTGTTATGTTGCTTGCTCGAATCGGTGGCAGACGCGTTGGTGAGCGACAGCAGCGGCGACATGGGCATGGCCGAGCCGTCGGCGGGCATGCCGGCGGTGATCTCTGGGAAGAGCGAGGTGAGGCTGAAGTTGGAGATGTGCGGCGTGATGCCCGACGAGTTGGTGATGGGCATGGGCGGCATGTCGGGCAGCAGCGGGAAGCTGGCCTGGGCGAAGCCCACGGCGCGCGGCGGCGACAGGATGGAGCCGAAGCGGTTGTTGGGCTTGTCGGCCCCGGGGCTGGTGAACATCTGGTTGGAGAAGTACTGCAGGGTGACGTCGCCCGGCAGGCTGGGGTGGGCGGCCGGCGAGTAGGACGGGTAGAAGGAGGGTAAGGTGTTGGCGGGCTCCACGGGCAGCAGGGAGGGAGTGCGCGAGGCGTTGGCCTGACTGACGGGCGGGATGAAGGTGGAGTTGGTGTTGATGGGCGGGTTCATGCCACCCTCGGGGATGAACGGGAAGCCGAAGTTCTGCGCCAGGTGCTGCTCGGCGACCAGGTTGTTGTCGCCAGACGTTTGGGCGCCGTCCGCCATAAAGCGGACGATGGTGCTGCGCCGCGCCTCGCCGCCCGACTGCGGCCGGCCCAGAAGTACGCCGCCTCCGGAAGGCAGGGGCAGGTGGCCCTCGGGCTCAAAAGGGTTGGAGGACCGCAGCGTTCCCGAGCGGGGGCGCTCGCCCGCCCGCAGCTTGGCGGGCGGCGCGTGGCGTGAGTGCTGGGTGACGGGCGGTCTCGATGCCACCGGCGAGCGGCCCGGCTCAGGGGGGTGGGCCGCCCGCACGCCGCCACCGCCGTGCATATTAGCGTTGACCTGAGAAATGTGGCTCTTGTTCATGGCGGAGGGTTTCTGGCTGGGACTGGAGGCTTTGGCCTGGATGTCTGTGGAGGGGTACTCCATGCTGACCGCTGGTGGGCAGCACTGCGCCGCCCTCTGGTGGTTTCCCTCAGGTGAAAGAAGGCTCTGCATGAAACTCTGGTGACAAGCTTCCTGCTCGCGTAGCAGCGCCGGTCCCACGTGAGACCCCTGCGGCCCGATATGGACCCCCGCATAGCCGCCGCGGTTCCTGCTGTCTGCCGAGGGGGCCGCGCCCATTTGGAAGCTTGCCTGCTGCTGCTGCTGAGCCCTCTGCGACTTGGGGGCCATGTCGCTGCCGCCGCGGGAAACCTGAGCCTCAAAACCGGCGAGCTGATGCGCACCCGGTCCAGGCGCCATGCTTTTGAACGGCGGGCACTCTGACACGCGCTGAACGTCAGCCGGGCCCGGGTGGTCCGAGGGGAGTCGGCCCTGCGGATTGTGCGGCACGTTGCCTTTACCTCGTCCCGAGGCGTCCATGTAGCCGCGTAGGTCGGCCTGATCCGGCGCAGCGCCGCCGCCGCGGGCTGGCTGGAGGTGGTGCGCCAGGCACTGCTGCTGCTCGGCGCTCGTAGAGCTTTTGCCGATGAGGGCCTCGGCGGAGTAGTTAGAGACGCGGTGGCGCTCCTGGCGGGACGGCGCGCACGACAGCTCAGACGAACGCGACGCCGGGTTGCCGGGTGACGAAATGAGCTGCTGCTGCTGCTGCTCCAGATTCCTTGACGTCATCATTCTCTGCATGGCAGCGTGGTCTTGACCAGGCTGAGGGGAAATCCACGGCACAGTTTAGTTGGCCGACCAAATGTGGCCTGAAGTGAATGCTTGACTTACCTTGGCCAGGTGGTTGGTGTGGTGGGCTCGGGCTCCTGCTGCCTGTGCCTCGCAGCTCTTCTCCTGGTGTCTAAAGTGCTGTTGTGTGTGCATCTGTTGTTGCAGGTGCTGCTGGTGCCTGCTGTGGGAGTTTTGTTGCTGTTGCTGCTGCTGCTGCTGCTGCAGCTGTTGATGGTGTTGTTGTTGGTGCTGCTGCTGCTGAGTTTGATGCGAGGGCGCTTGGTGCTGTTGCGGATGAGACTGTTGGTGCTGCGTGGACTGATGCTGCTGTTGGTGGGCCTGTTGCGGTTGCGCGGCGTGCTGCTGATGCGGATGCTGCTGTTGGACTGTGGACTTTTCCAGGTGGTGGTGCTGCTGCTGCTGCTTCTGTTGCATGGCGGCGGCGGGCGAGCCGGTCTGGCTGCCTCGGACCAGCCCCCTCTTCTTATGCGCATGTTGCTCTTGCTGGAGCGCCCTCTGGTGTAGCGAGTGGCGCTGCGCGGGGTCTGCCTGGGTCAGGTGGTGTTGCAGATGGTACAGGTGGTGCTGGTGCTGCTGCTGCTGCTGTTGCTGCTGCTTCATGTAATGATTTCCTCCCAGGTGCTGGCCCGGCTGGGCCGCAGAATGTTGCGGATGGGCCTGGGGCGGGTGGAGCACCCCCGGCTGGTTCTGCTCACCGGGGCGGTGGGCGTCCGTGGCTCGGACTACGGGGCTCATGAATGAGTTTGTGGAGAAGAGCGAGCCTTCCGTGTTAATCCTCGCCATGGCCGAGGATGAGGGAGGCAGTTGTCCTCCCATCATCTGGCCGCGGTCCGCTCCTTTCACGTCCATGTGGCCCACAGTGGGCGCCGGCGGGCACGGCTTTGCTCGTTTGCCCGTGTTGAGCATGGCCTCCTCCTGCGCTTGGCGCTTGGAGAGAATCTTGACTTGTCGCTCGGCCTGAGCCCTCATCAAAGCCGTTTTCATGGGGGCGTACTCATTCAGCTGGGCGGCGCCCGAGCAAGGCGAGAGCGTGTTGTTGGACTGTTGGGAAATGTGGACCGAGGCGGCGGCCGGCGAGGGCACCGGGCACTGCTGGCTCGGCAGACCGGGAGAGCCCGAGTAGGATTGCTGAGAGGAGCTGGGCCTGATCAGGTTGTTGATACTCAGGCTGGCGACGGTGCCACTTTGGGCTGAACTCTGAGTCTGGACCTGGGTGTACGTGATGAGATGAGCCGGGTTCTGCGGATGCCTGATCCCACCCACGGACCCGTCGCCAACCTGTCCTCTGACAGACACCTGAACCGGAGCTTTGGCTGCATCTGCAGGTTTGCTGACTTCCACCTGCTGCACCGCGGGGGCTTTTTCTTTACTAGCGGGAGCTTTAGGCGCTTGCCACGGAGCCGGGGGCGCCTCGTTCCTGCTGCAGCTCCCGGCCCTCCTCCCTGGGCTGTCTTGTTCTAACATGGCCAAAGCCAGCATCTCGGCCTGCTCGGACGTGA
Source organism: Syngnathus leptorhynchus (assembly GCF_054491065.1). NCBI lineage: Eukaryota > Metazoa > Chordata > Actinopteri > Syngnathiformes > Syngnathidae > Syngnathus > Syngnathus leptorhynchus. The sequence goes on from NC_141213.1 coordinate 7,113,474, forward strand.
ACGTAAAGGTTCCAAAGGAGCCGGAAGAGGCACTCATGCCCTGACCCTGACCTTGGGGGAGCATGGAGGCCACGGAGAAGCCCCGGCCTGCCCCTGCGCCCGTGGACATGGAAGTGTCCGTCACGGGAGGCTCCATAGTTGGGTCATCAAGGTTCGTGTAAACCCCGTGAGATGCCACAAAGTCTTTCTTGGGTGTGGATGCTGCTAAACTTGTCACGGGTCTTTCTTCCCGGGCCTGTCGGTTCTTGGCTGCCGGCTGAGGAAGTTTGACTTGGGTGGGCACCGTCGAGTAAGGCGTCGCGCTAACCGACGACAACGGACTTGTGGAAGAAGCGCTGGACTCTTTACTACAAGGCACTGATTTGATGTCATTGGGTCGTTGGGAACAAGACACTGATTGTGTAGTCTGACTTGTGGCAATTATTGAAATTGGACTTGCGGCGCGAGCAGCGGCGCCGTTCACGGCATCACCGCCACCGCTTGTCGTCGTGACAACGCTTGTGCTGGCTTTAGACGGCGCAGAGGGAAGAGAGACGTTACTTTGCGCTGTGCGAGTCGCCGCACCGCTGGCTTCGGATCCTACGGGCTCGCTCGGCGCCGAGCCGCCGTTTGAAGCCGCGGCCGCTTTGTCACTAGCGGCCGCGGCGTCGCTCGGTGAATGCGTGACCGATGTGGCAACGGCGCTCACCGCAACATTTGTGCTAGCTTTACTGACAAGAACATCATCAGGATTTGCGGCGACTGCGCTAACACTTTGCGGCCGGGACTGACTGGATACGCTCGGGCCGGCGGACGTAACAACAATTTTTGGCGGGCTTTGCGGGGAAGTGACACTCGGTGTGGTTTGGGCAGTTGCCGTCGTGGCGGCTACGGGAGGAATGTCTGAGGCCTGAGATGCTCTCGTCCGGCTGAGCTGACTTTTCTTTGACGCTTTGGTCCTTTTGGCTGTTGAGCGTTTAGCACGGGGCGTCATCCGCTGCCTCTTTCCGGCAGGCTTGGGCCCGCTCGCCGTTCGTCCGGATGTAACCCGACTCGGCTCGGGAGCCTGTAATGACCGGACGGGCGGAACCACCGCCGCGGTGGCTCCGGGGATTGTCCCGGGAGCAGGAGGCTGGACCACGGCGGACGGGGCAACCGGAGGCGGGCCGTCGTTGGCGCTCTGGCTAGAAATGCTAAGCGGAAGGCCCTGAGAGATGCTCTGGTTCAGACTACTGAGAGCCCCGAGACTCTTGAGAGCCACGTTGGTGGTGGGTTCCTCCGTGGTGGTAGGCTGGACTAGTTGGATTGTACGTTGGGAAGCGTTTTTGTCCGAAGTCTTCACGGGCTTTAAGGCGAAGATCTGGCCGTTCACAGTGATGGTTTGCGGGCCGGTCTGGGCGCCAGCGGACCCCTGGCTCATGGGCGATGAATTGCTCGCTGGAGGCTGTGCCGGACGTGGGAGAATGGGCACCAGTTGCTTCCCACCCACACTCTGCAACGTGGCCGTTGAAGCGTTGGCTGTTTGAGTCGCGGTTATGGAAGCGGGTGCGGCGGCGGCAGTGGAGGGCACCAAGCCCACCTTGGGTTTCTGAGGGGCAGGCGCGGCTTGATTGGGAGCTTGGATGATGACGATATGTTGACAGGGTGTCGGGTTGCTGGCTTCTTCTCTCATGACCGGCTGAGTCGGGCAGGAGTTGGCCTGCTGCAGAATAACCACGCTGGGGTTGTTGGCGCTCTGCGGCGTGGTGGCCGCCACGCCGTTCGGGTTGACCTGTAGTACCTGCATGGTCTGGAGGAGGGGCAGCACGGTGGCCTGCTGTGGAGTTTGAGGGAGAAGAGTCGCCGGGGGGTGAGGAATGAGAGATGCCGGCTGGAGGACGGCCGACTGGGGTTGAGACACGGCGGCCGGCTGCGGGAGCACGGCGCACTGGGGCTGCGGGGCGAGGACCGGGATGGCGGGTCGCAGCTGGGGCGGCCGGGCCTGAATATGTGCAGTGATGGGGGCCCGTTGTACGGGGACAGGAGGCGGCTGCATCTGGATTTGAATGGGCTGAACGGGAGGACACACTGTCACCTGGTGGACGGCTTGGGCGGTGCTGCCGAGACTCTGGCAAACGGGCTGCACCGTGTTGCCTGCCATCTGCAGCGTCGTCCACGTGGTTTGCGTGCTACCCGCCGCCCCCGTTCTCAGAAGGCCTTGACTGTTGGGGAGGGCAGTGTAACTTACAGTCCTGAGGGTGGCGTCCTTTGCACTGTGATTTATTGTGGCGAGGCAGGAGACGGCCGCCGGCGGAAGCTGAGACGCTGAACTCGGAGCTACGTTGGTCAGGGCGGCGGCGGCGGCAGCAGGTGGCAAGCCGGTGTTCCCGGCCGGGAGCTGGAGGGTGATGTAGGACACGGAAGGCGGCGGAGGTGGCTTCTCAATCGCACGCTGCTCCACCGTGGCGAGGCTCGAACCAGAGTTAAGCAAGGTAGCGGAAGAAGTCACTTGGAGCAAGGCTCCGTTTCCCCTCACACCTGCGCTCACCTCCGATGAGGGCTGAAGCATTAAGGTGTCTGAGGGCTGCTTCCCGGGGCTCGTCTCTTTTCCCGCGGGGCGCATCACGTCGCCGTTGGAATAGACGATTATGCCCTTGGGCAGCTGATGAGTGGGCGTGACTTTGGCCACTTTGGCACAGCGCTGTTTGCCCTTCCAGTGGACCGTGGGGTCTTCCAGGAGATTGATGTCGTGGGCTTTGAGAAGCTCGATGTAGTGGGCGCTCTCCTTGCGAAGCTCCTCGCAATGTCGCCGTAGTCGTCGAATCTCCTCCGCTGTAGAAAATACACGAGCGTTTGTCACATGTAAACAAAAACTCAAAAATACTTTGGCTCACAATTTCCGTAAGAGTTGTCCTTCACCTATTCATCGCTGAGCCAATTTGATTGGCTGATATAAAAGCTTTTAAAATGACCATAAATTGTTGACCATTTCTGGGCTCCCAGTTTTTTTTTTCCAAACTTTACCTTGGACTTTATCACCGCCTTCCAGGAGCATTGCGTCATTTTGTTTTTTCAGCTCAGTGATGTAGCGAAAGGCCTGGTCCAGGATCATGTTCTTACTCTGTGTAAACAAATAGGGGGAGTGAATTGAATTGAATTGACGATCCCTGCGTAAAATGCATCTTAACCTGTTTAAGCGCTTGTGAACAGGGCAGCAGATTGCCGATGCGGTTGATCCCTGCATTTATCTTCTCTTTGCGGTGCCTCTCGACTGAAGACAAGAGAGGAAAGGTAAGCGACTCTAATGTCATTACAGGTGACATTTAAACATTTCAATCATTTACCAGCATTGTGGGATTCTTTGTTTTTCTTCTTTCTGCAAAAAAAATTGGGAAACTCAGCTGATGAAATACAGGACGTCTTTTTTAACCGCAGTATTAATGCAACGCAACTCGAACTTACTTTGGTTTTCGACCAGTTGTCTCGGTTTCCGTCATCTCGGGCATCCTTTCCCAAACAGGTGCCTGTCAGTCGAGTCACCACACTCACCGCTTTGACCTGAGATCCTTCCTGTGGCCGTCCTGGCATGCAAACACAATTATATGTGTATTGAACATGTTCAAAAGATTATACATGGAAGAAATTCTCTCATTGTGGCTTAGAAACAAGCGCTGCCATGTTAAAATAGACCTAGTGCTTCTGCTACAAGCACAAGCTTTAGAAGGCATTGCAGCTAACCTGAACTCGTTGGCATGCATTTGCAACCACGATGTGACAAAATATAGCTGAATACTGTACTGCGGCTTTCCTGTACAAATAGTAGTTATCAGGCGAGTTAATTATTAAAGACAAAGTTAAGTAGCAATTAATGCTTAACCCGTGTAGCTTGCTAATAGTTAGCCTAGCTCACTTTTGGAGCCAAAAAAGAGCGCCGTTTCGTTGCTAATCCGCTAATAAAACGATATTATAAGACCGCATGTTCCCATTCACCTGTAGGTTGGACATTTTATGCAAGTGTCAGCGGCTGTGATAACTTAAGAGAGAGGTTTGAGAAGCTAACTGTTAACTAGCTACCTAGCATGCTATGTCAATCCAGCTCCCAAAACAATCCGAGCAGGGGAAAGAGGCGGGCGCTTGGGAACTGAGAACCAATCAAATCTGAGAGGATGGGCGATGCAGCCAATCAAAACGGCTAAGTGTAGCAGTGCGTCCGACTCGATCACTTTTGTACGCTCGTTTTGTTTGATTTTCTCCTAAAATTCAACTATTTGTAAATGTTCGCAAATGGTTCTAATACGAAATTAATGGTGTTTTTTTTTGATAGAATAAATAATTTTGTAGTCCTTCTCAAGCGAATCTCGCGACGGCGTAAATGTGTCACAATAACCATAGAGCCGGAAATGAAGAGTCATTTGACTTCTAATTTGATAACAGAAAGCATCTTTACTGCAAATAGTAATTCGTTTATTTAGACGTTAAAAAGTCATACAATATAGAGCTCCAGAAAAAGATAAAATTCTTCAAAGAAAGAAACCATGCTTATACTACAGTAGAGAGAGGACACAAGTCTCCTTGCATGCATTCGGAGTCAGACCTTCTTCTGGGTACAACGCGCTCGCACACTTCAAGAAAACCACAAGCGGACCATTTCGGCGACCAATACTTGGCAGGAAGTTGTTGGGGAGGGGGAGGACCAGCTCTGCCGTGTCTCCTCCATCCCAAAAGACCTCGCGTTCCTCCCCTTTGGGGAAGAATGCATTGACATTCAATACTATTTCCCAAACCCAGGAGAACCTCTGAAACACTTAGCCTCTGCAATGTAAAATGAAAATAAAACCAAAAGAAAACATCCGAATTGGTTGTAAATAAATTCCAAACACACCGTTACCACCACCTTGTTTACTGTTCCTCATGGCCCGTGGAGAAGACATTCCACCCGCCGCCATAAGTTGTGGTATGTTCAAACTTTTTCAAAACCACACACTATAGAAAACAGCGCCCCCACCCCCCTGAATTGACATTTTAGAACCGCATAAAAACCAATTCAAACACAAAGTATGCATTGCAATTACCACACTCAGGTTGTCAATGGGAGGAGCACTTTTTGGACACTCTCTATGAGTTACATGTTGGGAGAGAGGGATTCATTTGCCGGCTAATTGAGTTGGGTTTTGTCTTTGAAAGCGTCCTTGTGGGGTTGGGGCGTGTGTCACAGTTTATTTATGCGCAGGTCAGGTGTGCTGGTTTTTCCAAATTGCGGGTGACGCCCCGCTCGTCCTTCCATTGCCACCCTACTCCGTCTTCTGAAGCTCTCTGCTGGGCGGCGCACTCGGACTGCGAAGGCTTTTCTGCAGGACGTGCGCGTCCGCCGGCTCTATCCTCTTGTAGTAGTTCTTCTTAGTCTCGATGATCTCAAAGCCAAACTTCTGGTAGAAGTCGATGGCCGACTCGTTGCTGATCTGCACGTGACTGTCGGAACAGAAAAAAATCATTGCATTTTTCCAATGGCCATTCAAAGGGAAAACAAAGAGCACTCACAGGTAAATGTTGTCAAAAGTGCCATCCTTCTCGCAGATGTTGAGCACGTGGTTCAGCATCTTTGTACCTACAAGTGGCCAAAAATGATTTGAAGTCACAACTTTTATTGTTTAAAAAAAAAAAAAAAAAAGCGGAAAAAAAAGCTTTCCATTCCTTCCATCCATCCATCCATCCATCCATCCATCCATCCATCCATCCATCCATCCATTTGTGTGGCTCACCAATGCCAAGTCTCCGGTAGGGTGCGAGACAGCCTAGCGTCATGATATACAATCGCTTCTGGTTCTGAGAGTGGTCCACTCGGCAGCACACGGCCCCCACCGCGATGTCATTGAAGTATGCTGCCAGACAGGGGGACCCCGCTTTGATTTATCATCCTCTCGATGGGCTTGAAAGTACAGTTGCTGTATTTCGCACACAGTCATTTTGCGCCGTCGCTTACCGAGCTTGGCGAGCTCGCCCACCTCGAGCACGTCCTTGTAGAACTTGTCGTTGTAGCTGACGGGGAAGATGACCTGATTGAGGCGCTTCAGCTGCTTGATGTTGTGGGGCGTCACATCGCCCAGCTCGATCCGGCTACTGGAACAAGAGCAAAACGGTCAAAGGTTTGACTCAGTGTGTGTGTTGTGGGGTGTTTTTTTTTTTGGGTGGGGATGACACCAGCACAGGGCAGATACAAGCAACCACAGAAGAAGATTCTGACATTACGGTCATCTTAAAAGCAGTGAGTACTTTTGCTTTGTTGTCGTTTTAATATGAACTCTTCCTGTGGTCAAATAAATACTGTGCAACTTTGTTGTGAAAAATGATTTAGAAATGGGTGGGTTTTTTAAACTAACAATAGCTCTAGTGTGACTGCACACAACAGCCTTAGTGAACGTGCACCATTCTCTTTCACATAGTTCAACTGACAATGCAGGAGAAAGGTGAGGAAGAAACGGGCATCCGTCCATTTTCTATGGCGCTTGTTCTCATTATGGTGACGGGTGAGCTGGAGATAATCCCAGTTGACTGGTCTCCAGTCAGTCACAGGGACCTATTGACTAACAAGTCATCACGTTCACTGTTATGGCCATTTTAAAGTTTTCAGCTAAACTCAAATGCATGTTTTGGGATGTGGGAAGGAAGACATTGGTGCTTGTGGACATTTTGATCGTTTTCAATCAACTTAATGCATGTCAAAACAGCATGCCAAATCCACACAGCCAAGATTCGAACCCGCAACGTCAAAGCTGTAAGGCATCTGCAAAGTGAATCTCTTGACCCAAAAGGCACACTTGTCATCGCTGACATTTAGAGACTACATTACAAACTCCAAATTTAGCGGTTGACAGATGAATATGTTTGATTACACACCAAGCTAGTTCGGGTTCCACGTTTTTGCTGACTGAATTCAACAGACCACTTTACCCGCTGTCTAGTATAGGAGGGGAAAAACCGCTCACGTTAGTTCAATCTCGCGGGTAGCATCAACGGCACGCGTCCTACTCGCAACAGTTTGAAATCGGCGGGCAAACAGCGATGGCGTTCGGCCATCAACGGCGCTGTCGCGGGCTTCTTTTCATTTTTTTTAACCTCTGGCTCGGGTACCGAGTTTAAAAATAGCTTAGCCGGGCTAAGCTAAGCTACCTAGCTTGGCTAGCCTCGGCGTCTCCTCTCCCGGTGACAAAATGCAGTCGTTGAACAACTTCGTTCGCGGCATGAAAGCGGACACTCACCCTTTCATCGTAAACTGATATAATTGTCACCGAGTCTCGACGTTTAGCGTCGTAGCGGGCGGGCACGGGGAGATTTGACAGAGTTGGGGTCGGGGATGCCTTCCCGTTTTACTCTCCACATGTAGCTCGTTGCAATGGTTAGCTTAGCCGCCGCACCGCTTTCCACGATAGTGAGCAGACTGTCAACCCTGCAGCACGCATGCGCACTGTGGGCCAAATAGGGAGTAAGGCCTGATTTTGATCTGTCAGGATGTCCACTCAACTTTCGGTTTCTGTTGTCTATCTAGCTTTTTGTGTTATTTTGTGTTATTTAAAATGTGAAAAAATAAGGGGGAAAAAAAACATTGTTAGAAGTAACAAAACCGAAAGTAAAGGGGTCAACAACCCAATTTACCCTCTTAAACCCCCATTCTATCTTGTATATTTTAAATGGCTATTGTAATGAGGTTATAAACAGATAGATAAAACACCACCAAAGACAACAACCATTTATGAAGTAAAAGTGCGTGTTTCAATTCAACTGAGGGGTTAAAAAGAGCGCTGTAGTCAGTCATTTCCGGGGCGACTCCATTTTGGCTCAATCGTCATTGCACAGATCGCAGTCACAGTTGTAAGAGCCACCTCCTCGCATAAATATGTGCTCGATTTGGGCTAAACTACTTTCAAAGAGTCACTTGGTCTTTTGTTCAAATTACATTCTCGTAAAACATAGTATTCGTAGCGTAGAATTTGTTCGCATTTATTATTATTATCATCCAAAAATAACTAAGGAAATTGTTCATAGTGGTGTCTAATGATGCGACTATCTTCGTGCAGTTCCGGGGAGGATCCCAAATGGCGGCGCGCGCAGTGGCAGCTTCCGTCCAGTGAATGAAGTCAGCTGACCTCAGTCTGCTGCTGCTGTCACGCATCACATCGCGCATCGTTTTCTATCGAAGCAAGACAGCTAAATCGCCGTTTCGCAACTACACGGTGAGTCTCCTTTATTCTTACGACTGCTGATGTAGTTTAGACAGCGACGCGTAGGCTATTTCATTTAGAATTGCTTGTTGTTTGAAGACTAGTCACCCATTGCACCAAAATGCCGGGGACCCCGTTTTTTCTCTCAGGCCGAGACCGTCAGTGTTACCAAATAACCCTACGAATGTCATATTAACATCAAGTCTAGGCAACCCAATCTTATTTTGAAGGTTATTACATTGAGGCACACGGTTGCGCAAAACGAAGCAGAGGCGCCTAATATGGATGTCATCACAAGATTGGTTCAAAATCCTACGAATTAGCTGAGTTCAACGGGTTGACTTGTTTTAATTCACACCAGCATGTCTGGACTGTGCCGCTTACCTGCAACATTCTTAACACACACACACACACACACACTGTAGATTAAATGACATCAGGAAAACACACCACCAGCTGTACGTACACTATTTAATCGGAATACAGTGATGGCAAGCTATTATTAAATATGAACCAAATTAAAAATGGGGATTCCTAAGTTCCCCATTCACAGTCACAGTGTCCATGCACATTTTCCACTTCCTTATCCGGCCAATAAGTCATGTGCCACAGTCACATGATCAACAAGCATTATGTTTATGCTCACTGTCCTGATGTGGAATGCATGAAGGATTCAAATGGTGGGATCTTACACACGCACCCACAGAAAATGGCTTGTCAATATTTGCACGTCATTGTGTGCATCAAATGACTGAAGCAGTCAATCAAGCCACCTTATCTCTGCACTGTTTCATTTTCAAGTCTTCAAGCTGTTCCTTTTTGGTGATCGCTGCAGTTCCTTCAATGATTTACTGGTGGTGCTGTTTGATCATGTACATCCTCATTTCTTCCTCTTAGTAAGAAACCAGTGAAGATGGACACATCCAAGCTGCCCAAGATTCGAGATGAGGACCGAGAGAGTCAATTTGGATACGTGCACGGAGTCTCCGGACCAGGTTCATGCCATTTTGTGTATCGTTTGCATGATCTACTTACTTCCTAAAGTCTGGATTGTTGTTTAACGTGTGTGTGTGTGTGTGTGTGTGTGTGTGTGTGTGTGTTTTTTTCCCACTCTAGTGGTGACTGCGACCGCCATGGCGGGGGCAGCCATGTACGAGCTGGTGCGCGTTGGCCACAGCGAGCTGGTGGGAGAGATCATCCGGCTCGAAGGAGACATGGCCACCATCCAGGTCTATGAAGAGACATGTATCCTTGTTGGAAGCCAAATGTCAAGTGCTATACACTTTCTGGCCACCTGCTTAGATACTATTCACGCACAACAAGGAAGAATTTCTCGCTATTTTCCTGAACTAGTATCACAGCCGGCGTGTCCGTCGGCGACCCGGTGCTGCGTACCGGCAAGCCGCTCTCTGTGGAGCTAGGCCCGGGAATCATGGGCTCCATTTTCGACGGCATCCAGCGACCCCTGAAGGATATCAACGACCTCACGCAGAGCATCTACATCCCGAGAGGCGTCAACATCGGAGCCCTCAACAGAGACGCCAAGTGGGAGTTCTCGCCCGTCAAGAGTCTGCGGGTATGCATGCGGGCGTAAAAACCAAATCGGTAGATTTTCTCCAGCTGATACGGGGGTGTGTGCAAGACTTGATTTTATTCCTCCTTCTCTCTGTCAGGTTGGCAGTCACATCACAGGCGGAGACATCTACGGAATGGTCTACGAGAATTCCCTAATTAAGCACAAAATCATGCTGCCGCCCAAAAACAGAGGCACCGTAACCTACGTGGCGCCGCCGGGAAACTACGACCTCTCCGTGAGTGCCACGACTGACCGAATAAAACGGAACCTCAGTGACACGCTTTCTTCCAACTTCCCCCGTCAGGACGTGGTGATGGAGCTGGAGTTTGAAGGTGTGAAGGAGAAGTTCACCATGGTGCAGGTGTGGCCCGTCAGACAAGTCCGGCCCGTCACGGAGAAGCTGCCCGCCAATCACCCGCTGCTCACCGGACAGAGAGTCCTGGACGCCCTTTTCCCGTCAGCCCTTTTCGAATGTTTTCACCCCAGCGACTCGCAGCCAATGTCTGAATCTCTGGCTTGAACGGCAGGTGCGTGCAGGGAGGAACCACAGCCATTCCCGGCGCTTTCGGCTGCGGGAAGACGGTCATCTCCCAGTCGCTGTCCAAGTATTCCAACAGCGACGTCATCGTCTACGTCGGCTGCGGCGAGCGTGGCAACGAGATGTCCGAAGTGCTGCGAGACTTCCCCGAAGTGAGGAACATCAAATTCATCTCTCTTTGATGTTCATTTCTATCCCGATGGATCGAAGACTGAAACGGGACACCTTGTGTTCCCCCCACAGCTGACCATGGAAGTGGACGGCAAAACCGAAAGCATCATGAAAAGAACGGCGCTGGTGGCCAACACCTCCAACATGCCCGTCGCTGCCCGAGAAGCCTCCATCTACACGGGTACGTGCCGCCAGTTGTCATAAAGTGGCTTTTCTCGGAGTCTCGTGCGCTGAAGCCGTTTGGTTCTCGGCAGGAATCACGCTTTCCGAGTACTTCCGAGACATGGGCTACAACGTGAGCATGATGGCCGACTCCACCTCTCGCTGGGCCGAAGCTCTCAGGGAAATTTCGGGACGTCTGGCTGAGATGCCTGCTGGTAAGAGAGAGAACAATTTTATGGCATTAAGATTTGTTTGTCTGCCAGTAATAAAATGTGCAGATTCTATGAAATGGCCTCTAGGGGGAGCCCCTTGTGACTAAGTGCAAGTAAGTGTCGCGTTGCATCCCGCAGACAGCGGCTACCCGGCCTACCTGGGCGCCCGCCTGGCCTCCTTCTATGAGCGGGCCGGAAGAGTGAAGTGTCTGGGCAACCCCGAGAGGGAAGGCAGCGTCAGCATCGTCGGAGCGTGAGTAAAGAAAGAAAAGAAATGCTTTAGAATCCATCCTTGATTAAAATGTGTTTTGTTTCTAGTGTCTCGCCCCCCGGTGGTGACTTTTCTGATCCAGTTACCTCAGCCACACTCGGTATTGTTCAGGTAACAAGTCATCCGCATTCGATGGCGTCTACTCCGCGACGCGCCGTTTCTTGACGTGCTATCTTCTGGTGTCAGGTGTTCTGGGGTCTGGACAAGAAGCTGGCTCAGAGGAAACACTTCCCCTCAGTCAACTGGCTTATCAGCTACAGCAAATACACCCGGGCCCTGGACGAGTACTACGACAAGCACTTTGCCGAGTTTGTGCCGCTGCGCACAAAGGCCAAGGAGATCCTGCAGGAGGAGGAGGACCTGGCCGAGATCGTGCAGCTTGTCGGGAAGGTGAATTGCCGACGTTGCCGTTTTGAAACGGGAGTCGCTGATGACGAGATGATTGATGACTTGTCCGGCAGGCGTCACTGGCGGAAACAGACAAGATCACCCTGGAAGTGGCCAAGTTGATTAAAGATGACTTCCTGCAGCAGAACGGCTACACGCCTTACGACAGGTCCCGTTCTCTTTTTGTTTTGATTTTTCAACCCACGGATAAGTGACGCACGCGTGCCTTTCTACAGGTTCTGTCCCTTCTACAAGACGGTGGGCATCCTGTCCAACATGATTGCGTTCTACGACATGGCGCGCCACGCGGTGGAAACCACGGCGCAGAGTGACAACAAGATCACCTGGGCCATGATCCGCGAGCACCTGGGAGAAATCCTCTACAGGATCAGCTCCATGAAATTTAAGGTTGCTGCTTTGATTGTTTTTTGTCACGTTGATACAACTGTTGTTTACTTGAGCGTATTTTTTTCACTTCATACATCACAAGCTTTCTGTTTGGCCAATGCAGGATCCAATGAAGGACGGCGAGGCCAAGATAAAGGGCGAGTACGCACAGCTGCTGGAAGACATGCAGAACGCCTTCCGCACTCTGGAAGAATAGACTTTTTCTTTTTTTCTGGTCTCCATCACATTCCACCTTTTGTGCTTCCCTGTTGTGTGTGTGTGTGTGTGTGTGTGTGTGTGTGTGTGTGTGTGTGTGTGTGTGTGTGTGTGTGTGTGTGTGTGTGTGTGTGCAACTTCATATGGAGGTCAAAGAGAAATGATGTACTGTATTTGTGATTGTTTGATGCCTCAAGTCGGCGCACTCTGGATCCTCTGCATGATTTTGAATTATTGGGTGGCCATTTTGTTGACATCATCATTGTGTGTGTGTGTGTGTGTGTGTGTGTGTGTGTGTGTGTGTGTGTGTGTGTGTGTGTGTGTGTGTGTGTGTGTGTGTGTGTGTGTGTGTGTGTGTGCGTGTGCGCGCGCGCGTGTGTGTGTGTGGTTGCTCTTCCATTGTAAGCAAGTCACACACTATCATCTCTGTACAGAAGAACTATGAACAGAATACGTAAGCGAGAGGAGTCTATTTATTGCAACATTTTTGACGTAACTGTGTCGTTTTGTTTTGCGCTTGTGCGCGCGTTTGTGTCGTGTACCTCTGCCACGCGGATGTCGGTACGAGTCGGACGGCTCCCGAGCGATTAAACGTGCGGCTTTGAAAACAAACAAAAAATCTAGTGTTTGCCTTTGTTGCTGTTTGACCGGTTTCTCTGCATGTCTCGCACAGTTTTGAAAAGTGACCTTTATGTGTCATGCAGGGGATCAGGAAGTCTTGATATTGTTTTGTGTTAGGAACATTTTAGCAGGCTTTACAATCGCAATGTAGACCTGATCACATGCATTCAGGGATTTGCTATAGCCCACGCCCCTCAGGTTTGAACACCCCCATTTGTTCAAAATGGATTCCTCCATTAGTGCCTCCACTTAAAGGTGTGAACTTCACCTGCAGACCAAACAAAACCTTTTTCAATCAATCGCCAGAACCTGCAAGCACAAGGAAATACGACTATATTAAAGAGTGCGTGTTAGTCTTGTCACGCCATCCTGGGTCCATACCGAGTCAGGTAAGGTGTGAATTTTTGACGAGTCGTCACGGTGCCTTTAATCGCAGCACTTTGTGGGGAGTTAAGATCCACGTGAAGTGATAAAGTCGTCTTTCAACATCAAGACTGATAAAGACGTGTTATTGTTTCATTCTACACTGAAAAAACAAAACAAAAACCGGTTTCGGCCAAACCTAATTACCAATGCACTAAATGTACTAAAAACTCATTTAGAAGAATATCGCTAGTCTTTTTAAGCTAATTATTTGTTCACCGACGATGTGAACGTATTGTAATATCTTACAGTGAAATAAATATTTGTATGAAAAAACCTTTTAAAACAATTGCATAACAAGCGGACAAAGTATAAAATTGCCTCATCACTTGTTGCTAGGTAGAATTGATGGGACAAAATAGTTCGCTAAAATATATCAAATTCTAGGACTACTTAGTATCACCCTACCAGAGCGCAATCTACTGGATATGGCACTCCTATACTTGCTCCAAAGACAAAATGGTTAATCGTGTCATGGTTAATTTGTGAGTCTGTACATGCGTGTTTGTGTGTTTTTCCATGCAGCCAAACCAGTTGGGCTGCAGTTCTAATGAGTTCCCTCAGGGCCCTGTACAATGTTTGATGACATTCACTTTAGAACTCATTAGAGAGAGGTGTCCAAGTCCTCCTTCTACTCGGTGTCAAAACAAAAAGCTCCTACAACTCATAGGATAACGCTCCAAAAAGTTTTTGGGGTTGATTCTTTTGTACGGGCACAGCACGCCAGAGCACATGGACCAGCTATCCAACTGGTCTGGTGCGGGAGATGATATCACGGACGAGACTGCGTCACTGATAGAGGAGGAGGCCTCTATCATTGAAGATGATGAGGTAATAATACATATTTTTCAGTCGGTTCAAACTTTGTAAATGTTATGAATTAAAGGGGAAATTATATGGTATGAAAATTACAGTATTTATGTTGGCTCACACTATGATCAAGAGTGGCAAAAAAAAAAAAAAAAAAACTAAAAAATGTTTGACCTTTTTACTTAGTCTGTTGTTGATTCCATAATGGTAACATTAAGCATGTCAATGATGTTTTGTATTGTTTCTTAGTTTTAAGCTAAATGTAGTTTTGTAAAGCAAAGCCTTGTTGTTTTGTTGTCATGGCAACAAAAGCCATACTGTCCTGGCAATAGTGGGGTGAGGAATCAATGGGTGCCCTCAAGAAGACAGTGAAACAAAGTCTCATGTAGGTCGTGATCCTTATGATAAAAGACTTTCTTCAAATGTGAAAAGACTGCAAAATGTTGTCTTTCAGAGCTCAGACAACCAGACAAACTGCACTCGGTCTGTACCTCAAGTGCCTACCTACAAACAGAGACGAGATGAGTTCCGGAGGTTATTCAAAGAAGTTGCCAGCTCAGAAATACTCCTGCTAGGTGAGTGGCATGGAGGCATTTCCCAGACATCCCAAATATCGCTTAGAATTAGGCGTTTTTTGTCCCTTTCATTGTTTGCGTGCGTATTCTTCCTCAGACTACCCGTGCGCTCTCCACCGAGACGCGGGCCTCCTCCTGCAGGGACGCCTCTACCTCACCCAAAATTGTCTATGTTTCTGCAGCAATTTCTTCGGACGCACTAAGGTAACACGACGCCAGGGTAGGGCAGAATGTCGTATTTTGACAAGAGTTTCCCTGCATCGTGTGCAGATTAGCCTGGCCCTCAAAGACATCAGCCACATGAGCAGGGAGAAAACAGCGCGCCTAATCCCTAACGCCATCGAGATCTGCAGCAGTAAAGAAAAGGTGTGACAGGACAAAATGATCAGGCGCACCATTTGTGATTTGGTGTTCACCTTTCCCTTCCTTCCCCTCTCACACACACACACACACACACACACACACACGCAGCTCTTCTTCACTTCCTTTGCCTCGAGAGAGAAGAGTTTCACCGGGGTTTTCCGCCTGTGGCAGAATGCGCTGCTGGACAAGGTAAAGCCCACTACAGCTATTGGCATCATTTTTATTGTACTGGTGGGAAACAACAACAATGCTGGCCAACGGGGCACTGAGGGCAGCAACTCAATTGAGTCTCCAACTTAATGCGGGAAAAAAATGCAGCCAGTGATTTTCTCAAAGAACTCTCGGTGCTTATTTATATCCCGAGTTGTCACCTTAGATGACATTCATGCTATCAAAGCCTTTTATTTTTCCAAATGAAATCCATAGAGCGACATGCCATGTGACTTTACCCTGACAGATATAACCAGCGGCACTTATCTTATCGGCCCAAAGTCCGAATGAGATGGATCCAGCTGGAGTCGCGCTGGGTTTGAGGTTATTGGCTGTTGTTATGTGAAACATTGAACCCACAATGGCTCTTCACTTGGTTGCTGATGGAGCCAAAGAAGGCTTCCTCATTTAAAGCCATAGAATTCTTGATTGTTTTTTGAATAACTATGTTCATTTACGACTGGGTCAGCTGCATTTGATCCTGCAATGAAGTGAGCTTCCATACATTTCCAATTTATTATGCTGGATTAGCGTGTTTGCCTGCCCACATAGGGATTTGAAAAGTTCATTGACCTTAAAAAGTGGGGATCAGGGTGGGGTCAGTGCTCTTGAGAAACTTTAAATGGCGATTTAAAAATATATCTTTTTATTTTTTTTGTCGCGGAAGCAAACGCATTTTTTTTTTTTTTTTTGGGTTGGAAGCAAGTG
Source organism: Syngnathus leptorhynchus (assembly GCF_054491065.1). Lineage (NCBI taxonomy): Eukaryota > Metazoa > Chordata > Actinopteri > Syngnathiformes > Syngnathidae > Syngnathus > Syngnathus leptorhynchus. The sequence continues at coordinate 7,129,278 of NC_141213.1, forward strand.
AAGTAGGCGGTGCGCCTTCACTTCCGGGAGGAAGAGCAAGTGTTGTTGCTTTTTTTTTTTTAATGTCACCTCACACTTTGACCGCCCGTTGAGCAAGCCGGACGTGGTGAAAATGACCTCCAGCAAGTAAGCCTTTTGAAAAAGCGCTTGGTTCTCACAACAACGAACAACTCTTTGAGACCGGCGTTCACGAGAATGATGCGTTTAAAGTACAGCTTCGATTGAGAGATCTTTGAGAGTTGACACTTGTGTTTTGGTCTAAAAGGTGCGGAAATGTTAAGCGACCAGCAGTCACACTCGCATGCCTTGAAATTCTTCGAAACGAAGAGCAAAATTGCGCTTTATTCTCACAACGAACAACTATTTTGGCTTAAATGCGGGCAGACCCGCGTTCACGCGAATGTGTCATGATGCGTTTAAAGTACAGCTTCGACTGCGAGATTTTTGAAAGTTGACACTTGTGTTTTGCTCTAGAAATGTTCAATCACAACCAGTAACACTCATGTCTTAGAAATTCTTTGAAACGAAGAGCAAAATTGCAAGATTGTTATCCATATTCCAAAAAGTATGTGTAAAATGCCAAGAAGCAAGTGTGAGCGATGCCTTCAAATGCCTACAAAATATCGGAATCCTTACTTTTTTCAATTCTGAAAGACAAATGCGTTTCTGTATCCAAAAAAGGCAAATAGTGAAACATGGGAATATGATCTACTTTAGCACTCACTATTCAATGACTGTAATCCCAAATGACTATTAGGAATTTTACACGCTATGAACCAGTTATCTTCGACTTTCTGCCACTTTCCAAAATAATCGACTAACAGACTTTTGTCCGCTACTAGACGCTGACCAAAGAAGAGGGCTGGCAGATGGTCAGGCAGCACTATGGAAATGAGCTGGGCCTGAGCCATGAAGAGATGGAGAGCACACACTTTTCTGCAGACTTAAGCATGCACAGGAGGTGAGTGCAGGCAAATATTTCCTTTCGCTTGTCTCAAATCTTACCTCTAGGTTATTGTTATCGCTAATGACTTTGCGTCCGTCTGCAAGGCACGAGGGCGACGAGGGCTATCTTGTAAAGTTTGAGAGGACGTCCTCCGGGCGTATGCGAGCAGACCTGCCGTCTTTTGAAAATGATGAAGTCTCCTCTGCAAGTTCACAGAAGTCTCCTTTCGAGGTAGTTGAGCGATGGTGCCCAATTTTTTTTTCAACCCCGCGCTAACGTTTTGCGGCCTTGTCGAGCAGGAGGAGCGCCGTGTCTCCCTGCCTCTGCGCCGCAGTCCCGTTGCGCTCATGGAGCGCTTGGAACATGAATCTGTCGCTAGTTCTTTGCCGCCTTCTTTGGAAGAACCAGGCGCTGTGTCTCAGGAGAGCGGATCGGAGAGTGTGGAAGAAGGTAAGGAAGATACAAGCGAGGAGCTCGCCTTGACTGTGGCTCGTCTTTTTTTTGTTTTGTTTTTTACAGACAGACAGACAGACAGACAGACAGCTGTGCCGGGTTATTTCTAGATGAGGAGGAAAAAAAAAAGACTTCATATTTTTTATTTAATTCATTATTGTAATCATGATCTAAAAAATTTGTATATTTTTATTCTATTTGTGGTGAAATAACTTCCTGTCCCTCCTCAGCCGAGGAGCGAATCGGGCTGCTGAAGGAGCAGGGTCGGCTGAACCTCAACAAGGTCTTCCACATGAGCGCCAGCCGAATGTTCGACCTTCTCTTCACAGAGTCCAAATTCATCCACCGCTTCATGAACGTGCGCAAGATAACCAGTGAGTGGTCCCCGACCCCAGCCCACCCCACCCCATGCTGCGTTCCCACCTGGCAAAATCGCTGCTGTGCCCAGATCCGAGTTTTGAAGCGTGGCAAAAAGATCCCGGCGGGGACATGAAGAGGACCCTGAACTACACCATCACCATCAGTAACCCTCTGATTGGCAAATTCTCCACGGCGACCGAGAACCAGGTGTGTTAGTCACTTTTCAGGCGGGATTCTGTGGCTACTTGGTTACACAAATAGCTTGTTTTTTTTGGGGTGACGAACGATTCCGTTCGCTCGTCAGACGCTCTACAAAGAATCTCGAGACGGCCAGTATTACCAGGTGGACTCGGAAGTGTACACGCACGACGTGCCCTACCACGACTACTTCTACACGCAGAATCGCTACTTCATTAAACGCCACACCAAGCACAAGTGTCGACTCAAGTAAGACTTTTTAGGAGGGAGCGTCGCAGCGAGTTACCGTAAGATATTTGAAATTTGTGCCGCTAGGGTGTACACGTACGTCAAGTACAGGAAGCAGCCGTGGGGCCTGGTCAAGTCCTTCATCACCAAGAACTCCTGGAGCGGCATTGAAGATTATTTCAAACAGCTGGGTGAGTCAAACTTAGTTCATTCTTTCATTTTAGTTTTAAACAAAAAAAAGGGCCAATTGGTCAAGGGTAGACATTTTTGCACCTCTTAACTCGTGTTAGTCAACTTCCGCATGGCTCTCCAGAGGCGGAGCTTCTGGCGGAGGAGGCCGAGATCAACCAGGGACCGGCGGAGGCCGGCGGAGGGCGGCGGAGACGGCGGACGTTCAGCCGGACCATGCTGGAGCACATGAAGCCCAAAAATCTTTTCGGCCAACCACACGACGAGCATGGCGACGGTAACGTTGGTCGGACATCTTTGTCATGTCAATGGAGCGCTGCTTTAGCTCATCTGTTTTGTCATTTAAACAATGCAGTTTTGCTTACCTTACGGGATTAGAGAAATGGCCTTCATTTAAGGAAATACAGTATGTTTATTTGTTTGGAAAGAGGCAAAAAAATCACCCCCCTAATCACTAGAATGCACTCTCACATGAGAACTGTTCAAGGCGCATTATTGACGAGTGGAAAATATGCGGCGTGGATGTGTTCAATCAACAACATAAGCGATTTTGTGCAAAGGACCGCCGCCGGCGTTATGTCCGAAACGCTCTGTAATTATCTTTCACTTTTTGTTCTTGTCGTTCAGGCTCGGGTGAGATGAGCGCCCCGCGCAGATGGAACATCACGGCCATCGTTGCTGCCTTGAGTGTGATGTAAGACGACAGTGATTGCAATTCTTCCTGTGTTGTTTCCTCTTCTTTTAATTGCTGCTGCAAGTCAGGACATGTTGCGCGCACACCAAGCACAACAGTGCCGTCAAATGAGATCCAACTGAAATGGAGTTTGTTCTTACAGCTCTTCTAGTGAGTCTTAATAGAAAAATGAAGCATTTTCATTTGGGAGTAGGACTTTGGTAAACATGTCTACATCAAAAAAAGGTCGTCAAGTGTCGGCGCTCGGCTCTTGTTACGTTTCAGTCTTCTGATCCTGACGGTACTAAACGTGGGCTTATTCATCAAGTTATGGGCCATGGAGGACGTGGCCCACCGCATGTACCTGACCACAAAACATCGGCTGAGGGAGAAGACCGAGGCCAGGTTTGCTTCGCCATTCCTCCGCAACTGACTCCACCTCGTGCATGTTACGACGCGGCTCTGTGTGGTGAACAGCGTGGCGCCAGAGTACGCTTCCAGGCAGGGTCCAGCGTTCAGAAGCAGAGAAGAGGCGCAGCTGCTCAGAACCGTGCTGCAGGACTCTATTAACCTTCTCGAGCAGGTGGCTATACTTCATAACATATATTTATAGTTCCATGCTTAAATGTAACGAGTCCAGACCTTTCTTCGCAGCTTCGACGTACTCTGGTGCTGCTGCAGCAGAACTTTGCATCTGCCAATCAAACAGTGTGACAGGGTCAACCTCACCCTGTTTTTCTTGCTCTTGACTGACCTCTTGAACTGTGCCTTTAGTGTGAGTCGCACACAAAAAACAAATGTTCATACTTCATCTTTTTGTTTTATCCAAAAAGTGAATCCTTTTTTAATGACGTTGTTGTTTGCACATTTTTAATCTTATTTGCCTAAGGGCTTTGAGCCTGGGATGTGTTTTTAGAAATGTCTTGAAATAAATAGGATCAGTCAAGTCTTATTTTTAGATTTCCCCTTTTAGGCCCCTCCGACACACACACACACACACACACACACACACATTCACCCTGCTGTTTCGTTGAATGTATTTATGTACACTTCACAAAACTCTTGAATCTTGTTGTAAATGCATGTTTCCTGACCACTGTTGTGCATAAATGTTAAGTTTCATGTTTACATTGATGCCATCACTGTTCTATTTTGGCCACTTGGGTGAACTTATTTCCCCCCCCCCCCCCATCAATAAACTGTGATTCTTCAAATCAAAGCTGCAGTGATTTTATTTTTTTATAAAGTCAAGACAAGGGAAATATATTATTTAAATGTAAATTACTTCAGGAAAAACATCCTAATTATACAAAAAAAATTCTCGTGGGAAGTCACTACATTATTTTTTGTGATTTTTACAAATTTAATTTGGCCATTTTCACAGGGGGAACTTCCACGGGGGAAAAAAAAAGTAAAACGAAAAGTTTTAATTTTAAGAAAATGGGAAAGCCTACCTTTGCGTGACGTCATTAGTACGGGACAGCCAAGATCATAATAAAAAAAAACGTAGCAAACCTCCGAGTCCTGGACTCTGAAGGAAAACTTTCTTACGCCATATCAAATTTTACAATCATTAAAATGTCAACAATTTCCGCCGACACGTTCGCCACACCGGAAATGACTGCGCGAGACGACCAAGTCAAAAAGGTAGCAGCGAACATGTAGCAGCTCACTTTTGTGGTATGTTTGTCTTCCACTTTTTTTGGACTTCATTTGGAAAATATCAAACCTCAAATTGAAAAGTGACTATTGACGTGGCAGAACCGGAAAGCGAAAGTGCTTCATTGTGTTTTGAGTCGTGGAAGTGCAGGAAGTTACGACAAGCTGTTCTTAGTTGAGGAAAATATGATGTACATACATTTGGTATGATTGAAGTTGTTTTCCTCAAGCGTAAGGTCTTGTAATTGCACCTGCCAGGAAAATAGTGACTTCAAATGCTGGTTGCTAAGGAACTCCACCGTAGTAGCAACCGAATCCGCGAGGAAGTGACACAATACCACGTGACCATTAAAGGCCTCGTTTTGCGTGTTTCCCCACCCAATTTTAAAGGTTTCCTCGGTGACCTTATTTTCTTTCATTATGAAATCAGCTTGTTCAATGGTGCGGATAGATCTCATGCTGTCAATTAGCCCTCACTCATTCCCAGTGGCGGTTCACTGAGGGCCCTGTCAGGGTCATAGTCCAATTCCACCACCCACTTGTAGTTCACTTTAGTTACTGATATGTTTTGTATTACTCTCCATTGCTTTTTGTCTCCACAGTCGTTCAAAATGGTAGCAAAGAACATCACGTTATATTCTTGCACCGCAAACAACAATGAGGTGCACAAATTCAGATGATGAGAGCTGATGAAAATCAAATTGAGAGCACCAGTGAAGGAGCGCCAAAGAACCTGGGAGACAGCCAGTCAGAAACCGTTGAAGATCCTGAGCGCGACAAGTGTGCGACACCCATAGAGAATAGACCACAGGTATGTGCTTTAATCACAAAAGGCTCTCAAAAAAACGAATTCAACTCTCCTTCACTGTCAGCGCAGCCATCAGCCATGAAGAGAAGGCGGGACGAGGACGAAAAGGAGCAGTTGTGCTGCTGCGAATACATCAACAGACACGGCCAGCGAAGCCACGTGGGAGCCTGCTGCTGCGACTGCGAGGATCTGGACGAAGCCTGCGACCGGTATGCCGGGCAATCTCTCTTATTCTCTATTGTGAAGATAACCATTTTCTGAAGGTCATAGTCACCCTGACCGCCGTGTACTGGATGATAATCCTGACATATTAGCTGAATTATGATCTCAAGACTTTCAATGTCTGGAGGGTCAATCGTGATTCATGATCCTCGCAAAAGTCATTATGTAACAGTTAGAACTCAGGGACAAACGGGGGCGTTTTTATGACACGTTTTTTATTAGCTCCCCCGTAACCGGCAAGATCGTCGGACGTGACTGCTTGGCATCCATTTTAGTTTGTAAAACACGGGAGAACCTGACCTCAGACAATTTGGGGTTTATTTCATGGAGTCTGGAATAAATGTTGTGATAGCTGTGGCAATCTCCATGTCAAGCAGCTAATAAGTGCTTTTTTGCAGTTTTTTTAAGCGAGAGCCTCAAAGTCCAGAGGCAATATCCCGGGTGGCCACCGAGATCAGCGATCGAGTCCGTGTCCCCTGGTTCTGCGGCGGCGCCCGCAGAGTAGACCTGTCCATCATACCTCCCCTGGTTCTGCTTCCGACCCTGCTGCATCTCTCCGCGTTCCACTTCCTGGTCGGCCTGGCGGTTCTGATCACTCTGCCGGGCTTGCTGCTGTGGTACTACTACTTCACCCACCGCAAGAAGGCCCGGACTCTGTTTTTCCTTAGCCTGGTGATTTTCTCCTTGGCCTACATGTACTATTTATTCATCACCAAAGTGGTACCGCGAGGAGGCCTCGGTGCCATTCGCGTCGGCACGGTAACCGTGGGGGTCCTGCTCACTTTGCTGGGCCTCGCCATCACCAAGAGAGGCCCGGGCGTCGTGAAGCCAAAAGAGACAAATCCCGTTCTCCAAGACCAAGTGGGAGAGTCGCAAGAGGCGGAGCCTAGCCGGAAGAACTGGTGCCCGGCGTGTCGGCTGGTGCGACCCCCCAGGGCGGGGCATTGTCGGATATGCGGGCTCTGCGTGCTGCGTCATGACCACCACTGTGTCTGGTATGTTATCATATCTCTTTCCTGACCTTTTCTACTGGATGAATTCCATGTAGTTAGTTGTCCTATTCATGCCAGCGTGGCACTTTAATTGCTGAATTCAGGATCGACAGCTGCGTAGGCCGGGAGAACCACCGCAGCTTCCTGTTAACGCTCGTCCTCTTCCTTTCTACGTCCTGGTACGGGATCGGCCTTACGCTGCAGAGCGTGTGTCCGGAGCAAAACATCCTCACCGCTTTGTTCTACTGCCCGGGAGTCTACGAGGAATACAGGTAAAAGGAAAAAAGTGGGAAAATCACGTTGTTCTCATCGGAAAAGTCAATTCATTGGCTCTGTGTCACATAGGCAATATTTCAAGCAAACTATTTTAATCAAAGCCTTATTTACTTTTGGGTGTAATTCCACTGTCGACCACAGGATGGCGCATTACGAACTGATCAATAATATCCCCATTGATATTTCTCACTAGTGCCTCCCTTTGCTTGACGTGTGCCTGGTACTGCACTTTGGTGACTTGCGGCGTCTTCCACTTACTGCTGACTCAGCTGCTCAACATCAGCTACAACGTGACGGAGCGTGAGGCGCGCGCCGCCGTCAGGGAGCGCTCCGCCCGCCGGGCCCTGTGCGGGCTGGCCGTAGACACTGGCGTCCACTCGCGGGGCCTGTGCGCCAACTGGGCTGACTTTTTGACCATGTCGGAGGAACGGACAGGTGTAAGAGCCGTGTTGCTATTCTTTTGTCTGTCCACTGGAGGGCAGCATTGTGCCTTATAAGCTGGACTCCTTCCTTGACATGCATCTTAAGGTCATTAAGAAGATGAATAAAAACTTTGGTTTTCTTTGCATCTCTTTTTTTCCCTCCCTTGACTGTCTCTAATGGGACATTTTCTATGCATCCACTCATCGTAACCTTCTCCATTCTGTTCATCCATCAGCTGTCTCTTTGACTTTTACCTTTCAATGCTGAGCGTTGTCATTTTGTGTCCCGTCTAGTGCCATCCAGGGAGCGAAGGCGACGAGTCACGCGTGAAAGTCAGTCATTTCAACATCCATCCCGCTTTTGGGGCATCATCACGCCCAGATGACGTCTGAGCTACCGCTGGCACAAAAAGCTCCAGGTAGCCCGACCCAGTATTTTTCCGTGGCGGACAGATACAAAAAGGTTCTGAGTTCTCTTTGTGCTTCCTCATTCAAAAAAAAAAAAAAAATGAACACCAAATGAGGGGTCATTCATTATTATGGCCTACTTAAGCAAATGAAATGTTACGAGGGAATTTGTCACACTTGATGAGTTGGCCTCTTTAGAAGAAATCTTGGGTGGTGGGCAGTTCCTCAGTAAAGAGAAAAAAAACAAGAGAACCTCAGGCTTGCATCATGAAGAACTTAATAATTTGCTGGGGAAAAAAAAAATCAATAACCAGGTTTTAGTGATTGAGTACAGTTGAGAGTTGTGGAAGAACTGACATGTGAAGCGATCGCTGCATATCTCTTGCCTTATTTTGTAATTAAGAGCCGTGTGTTATATTCTTGAAAGAATAACCACAATATTGGGAAAAATAGGAAAAAAAAATCATGTTTCTCGCTAGCAGACGTGACTCTTCTACATCACTTGGACCGACTTATTTATTTCTCAATAAATGATTGACGTCAGTGAGTTTGTTGGGTTTTTTGTCTTTTCACAGAGGATGTGACCAAAAACTAGGCAGCACCTCAGTCACTTTCCTACAAAGCCTCTCGCGCCGCTCTTCTCGCTCTCTTTCTTTCCGCTGCACACAGGGAAGGAGCCTCCAGGCCTGGAAGCATCGCCAGAGCCTCACTCTGAAGTCACACACACACAAAAAAGGAGTTTAAGAAACAGACTGGTTGTGGTCCTTTGACAATAGCATCATGAGATTTCAGAGGACAGACAGCTGGCAGGAATTGAGCGCCTGGCTTTGACTGCTGTTTTCCAGCCTCACCTGGGAATCAGGAAAACGTTTGCCCACATTCCATTTGACCCCATTCAAGTTACAGCGTGACAGATTTGACCCGACATATTGGCTCAAATATATTGGCTAGAAATAGCCCAACATGATTTCACCCCATTTGGACCCAGCACTTTTGAGAGTCCAACCGTAAAAGTTGGAGATTTGTCATTGTTAGTGAGCAAACTTATCAAATAAATAATCCCCCGATTTATGACTGATAGTTTGCATTATGCAAATGAATTGAATCACAATCCATTGTTCTGATGGCAGACTGCCAGCAGCAAAACATTACGCACGCCACCTAATTGACCGTGCACAAGCTGGAATCAGCTTTTTATTGCAAACTCTCATTTATCATCATCATCATCCAGCAGCGGTGACACTTATTGCTTTTCGAACTACAAACGTCCCAGGTGAAAGCCCGCTCGCTCGCCCGCCCGCCCGCCCGCCCGCCGTTCCAGACCTGTTGTCGTGCTTCTCGGCCATCTGCTGATATTCCAGCGCCAGCCTCTTCTCCTGGATCACGTAGTCCAGCAGAGCTCGCAAGAACCTCCTCAGCGTGTGGGCGCGACAGAAGACATCCGCCTGCGCCTCCTGAAGTAGCCGGAGGTCTTCAAGCTGCCGAGGTAGGGACATTGGATGAGATCAGTTAGATTGTCTCCCACACATGTTGCCATGACAAAGTTCACATTCATATATTCTTTATCCTCAGTGAAGATGGACTAATTGTACCGCCACGCTCCTCTGTCTTAATGTAGCACGCCATGTATACTGCCCCCTGCTGGCCAAAGTCTCCCAGAAGGAGCAACTCTGGCAGTGTCACAAAATCCAGGCCCGAAAGTGTGTTTTAATTCTCAACAGCGACTTCAACGAGCTACACTCAAAACGAATCTAGACTCACCAGACTATTCACAATGTATAAGCGGCTTCATTTTATGACCATTTCTCATCGTCTACTGCTTTCTAGTGTGGGGTTAAGTGATAAAAGCTGAACCTGTATTAAAGCGGGAAGTCCAAGCAGAGCTTATTTTTCCACATCGGGGTCCAGGCAGCGTGGGGATTAGTCACTGCCAGAGGATGGCCCGTAGCAATCCTGATTGAGTGTTTGTGCGTGTGTGCGTGCGTGCGTGCGTGCGTGTGCGCGTGTGTGCGTGCGTGTGTGTGTGTGTGTGTGTGTGTGTGTGTGTGTGCGTGTGTGTGTGCGTGTGTGTGTGCGTGTGTGTGTGTGTGTGTGTGTGTGTGTGTGTGTGTGTGCGTGTGTGTGTGTGTGTGTGTGTGTGTGTGTGTGTGTGTGTGTGTGTGTGTGTGTACGCACTCTTTTCCAGTGGCTTAAGCTCCTCCGGAGTAGAAGTCTTTGGTGCAGTCGCTCGGCGCGGCCTTCCTTCTCAGACAGATTCTCTCTTGCCGACCGGCGCCATCGGAGAAGGCATCGCCTCAGGAGGAAGTCCGAGTAATGACTCTCGGCCAGCTGGCGGCGCACAGACACAATAGAAGGGTATGAAATAATGTCATGTGATGCTACTACCTTTTGAGTCAGTCACTTTAACGTGATCCAATTTGACGATTAGAATTCAGTGAAGCTTTCGCGAGCGCCCTTGTGCCACAGATGGATGATGCTAATTTGCCAAGATTAATTAGGATCATTTCTTCATCGAGGGGAAAAAGATCGTTTGTTTTACAAGTAGCAAAATACTAAAAGCAACAAGTGAGTAAGTCATTTTTACAATTTTGAATTAATAAATGCATATTGTCCTTGGTTATGAATACATTACAAAAAAAAGGATACATTTCGCAAAAATGATGATATACTGTCTAAAATACTCAAGGAATACTCAGCATGAATATTAATGACGCACCGAGGCATTATTTGGTATCATAAAAATCCCCAGTAAGTCATTCCACGTTCAAAATTTCATTAACATTATAATTATGCGGAAACAGACAACTAAAGTTTTTGGGGTTTTTTGCACGATAAGATTATCTTCTCCAAACATGCAGTCTACTTTTTGAAGAACAACAAATTTATGACTTCCAGCTAATAGACATGCACATGCGCACACACAAACGGACGCTGCATGTGAAATTTATGTCCGACGAGGCGAGGATTTTTTTTTTCTTTATTTATTCAAATGGATGTTTTGTATAATTGGAACTTGGAGGTCAGAAATCCTCTGAAGGACCGTGTAAAATAAGCGCATCAAAGTGAAAGTAGCAAGGGGTTAGTGGAGTGCCAATCAAAAACAAAATGAATCTACCTCTCGGTTGGCCTGCTTGAGCTCAATCAGGCCTTTCCACGGCGCCAGGCCTCGGCGACGGAGCAAATTTCTATGGTAGTGATGACGAGCCCGATCCAGGAGTTGCTGCTGTACTTTCATTTGTTTCACTTTCTCCTCTTCTTTCTACACAGCAAGGCAGAGGGGGTGCGCAGGGTGATGTTTTGGGCCGGGATAACGAGCAGTGCGATCGATAGTAGGCCCCTTAAGGATCCCTGAAGGTGCCAAAATGAAATCAGTGGAGTTTCCTTCCGTGGTAGAAAACAAAGAACTGGGCCACCTGCAGTAAAAATAATTCTCATCCCTGCTAAATAATTGACGCGTCAACCCTATTGAGAATCCTACCTAAAGCCGTCTCGCCTGGTAATTTGGGACACTATTATGAGTCCCGGTGCCATTGCGATTGGTAAATATTGTCAAAGATCCGCTATACTCACCCTCCTGGCCAGCCGTCTCTCCCGCTGCTTCTGGGCTTTCTCCATCTCTTCCTCTCTCTGCTTCTGCTCCTCCGCAGCCTTCACCTCCGCCTAAACGAAACAAGTCGGCATGATAACGAGCAACTGCCGCTTGGGAGTCTCGACTCATTCTCACCTGTTTCTCCTCTTCCTTCGCCCTCTTCAGTTCCTCCGTTTGCTTCTTCCGTGTGGCACGGAGGCGGGCTCGCTCCTCCATCGCTGAGAATCAAGATATTATTGTCGTTAATAGACAAAATTGATGAAAGGAAATCAAATAAAGATGCCGTTTTCTGAGGACATACCTGAGATGACGGGGCACGTCTGCGGCTTGGGATTTTGCCGCGGGGATGCATCGGGGCCGTCGGGTTCCGCCGCTTCTCTGCAACAGCGGAAGTATTATTGCGGATGAGATGTTCCGAAAGGTCCGCCCAGTCGGGATTTGAACTTAAGCTGTGGGAATTTGGTGTGAGTGCGACTGAAATGGCAATTGGAATATTCGGGCTTGGCCAGTCCTCACACCTTTGAGCAAACCCACATCGATTATGCAATTTGATTCTTCCCAAGGCAACCCACCTTGGCTGTGGCGTGTGTCTGGAGGCAGCAGTCTTCTGTGCCTCCAGCTCCCAAGTACACATGACCTTCTCCCGCTTGAGCTTGGCGATCTCCTCCTGTTGCTCTTTGAGCTGCCTCCTCTGTTCCATGATGATCTTTCTCTGGGCAGCGTGGCGGTTTCCAAAGTGGCCATCTTGCAAGGTCTTTGGGCCCGTTAAGTCGTCCTCACGTTCAGCCTGGTCTGGGTTCCCATCCCCGCGCTGGGCCTCCGCGCCGGTTTCCTTGCGACGGACTCGAGTTCCCGCGGGGGATTTACGATGGCGTGTCCTGACAGCTTTCTGGGGCTCATCCTGCAAAATTTGTTGTACACTCTTTTCTGTTGAACTATTATCTATGAATATTTTTTCATATTTTGGAATTTTCCCATTTTTTTTCCTGGGATTATTAGTAAACATTCAATACATATTTGACCTGAGGTCTTTTGGAAAAATGTGTATTGAATGCATATTCATTTATTTTTGCATTTGTAAAAATACTAATGAAATGCTAGAAAAATTATGATCATGAATTCATTTTGATTTTTTTATGAATCATTCCTGGTCTTAAATGTTCCTTAAACCTTCCTTGTTCAATGAACAGGCCCCGCACGCCACGCAGAGTATGACTAGCGCCTCCATTACTTTATGGACGTTCCAAAGTCCCTCCAGCCCACAATCCATCCAGATAACCAGCGCAAACCTGATTACGCGTGCAACCTCCACATTGACCTCTGCGCCACGTACTCGCGTCAGCTCCCGCTCGCCGCTTCCTTATGTCCCCCGAGCTCTGTTCCACTATCCTCCCACCTTTGAGCCGTATTTCCATCTGCCCTCAATATACGCCGTTCACCTTATAAGCCGCTTTCAGACTTGAGCAAAATTGTGTAGTCGACGCATTTGGGTCATCCGGTGCAAGGTTACAAGGTAGCGGCTGCTAATATGGTGAATGGACAAAAGTCCAAATTCCCATCACAGCTGTTTTGAGCGGTCCGCACCTTTTCCGGCGGGTCACTCGTCAGCGTTTCCGGGGGTTTGAACTGGCCCGACGTGGCTGCGTTGATCAGGGCAGCCATCTTGCGCCGGGTCTCCTCCTGTTGGGCCAGCAGCTCGCGTCGGTCGCGCTCCTGCCGGCACCGCAGCCGCCATTTGTGCAGGTGTCGCCGTTGCAAACGCCTGCGGTCGCTTTCCTCGGCCACTCGCTGTTGTCTGGAGGAAGGAAGGAAGGAAGGAAGGCCATATGAAAAGGGACACAATCAATCAAAAAGAAATCTTTACATCTCATATTTGCATCCACACTTCCTTGACACTTATTGCTATGTTTGTATTTTTTTGTATGTGCCTGTTTTCAGTGCGGAGCTCCTCCTCGGTCTTGGACACCTCCCGGTGATTCCTTCCCGCCCAGACGACGGCACGCCACGCTCGCCAAGCCGCCAGCTGCCTCCTCCAGTCGCAGAGCGCCGTGGCTTTACCCATCCGCAGCCGCTGCTCCATCACCGCCGAGTACCAACGTGAGAAATGCCTCTGTAGACACTGCCATGCATATTTAGCAACGCTAACGCTACATACAGCAAGCTCTGTCCGCAAAGGTAGCCAACCTTCAGGTTATGCAGGTGAAGAAAAATTTCAACTTTCTTTTCTTGCCGCAATCGCATGGCTTCTTCTTCTTCTTCTGGCGGCTGATGTTGCCTTGCGGCAGATGAAGGAGCTGGTTGGAGGCTTTTGGCTGCACGTTGACCTTCCAGTTTTTCTCTGTGAAAGCAACCTCGGTATGAGCTAGTGCTCATTTTGGGGAATTTTATTCCTCATTGATTTTACTGCCAAGACCTCAGTCTGAGGCACTCTTCCAGGCCTTTCCTCTCCTCCCTGTGCCGGCGCATCCTGATGATCTCCTGTTGCACCCTCTCCTGCTGCCTCCTCCTGGCCTCCTTCCTCTTCCTCTCCTCCTGCTCCCGCTCTCGTCTCTTCTTGGCTTCCTGGTCGCTTATGGCCCTGTTCTCGCGTACCTTTTTCCACACGTGAAGTTCAAGCGTTTGACTAAAAAAACAGGTCAGCTATTCAACCACGATTCGTTTGGCAATTACCTGCTGGTGGCGCACCTCCATGGTGACGACAGGGTCCGTGAAGGACCTGTTGGCTCCGCCGCCGTCCGCTGCCAGCTTCTCCGCCATCCCTCCGCGCAACACTTCCTGCTTCTTTAGGCCTTGCAGGAAGTTGTCGACAGCACGGCGCTCCTCTTCCCCAGCCAGGTGCTCATACAGATCTGAATCGGATTCAATCATCTCAAGTCCAGGGCCAAAAGTGCCCTTTGCTTTTACTAGTTTCACTTCTCATAGACTAGTCTCTGTTCATGTTTTACCATCAAAGTTGTCATAGTTGAAGGCAGGGGGCGGCGGCGTGGCCGGGCTCCCCTTCTCACACGTCAGGCCAGCTAACTCCAGCTCGGGCTTCCACGTGTTGTCCAGCCAGTCTCCCAACAAAGCTTGAGCTGTGACGCCACAACGCATCATTAGCTCAGCCCTTGTCACTTCAAAAAAAGAAAGGGCGAAGCCTACCTTCAGCGTAGGTCTCATCGTGATCCCTCAGCTGTTCCCAGCTCCGCAGGGCCACAGCCAGACTTTTGCTTCCCGTCTGGGCTTTCCTCGGGAAGAAGACCTCAGACAAGGCGAACGCGGAGGCCTTCTCCACTTGCTGACAAATGTAAAAAGTGAGAGATTAAAGTTGGGAAAGTGGCCAGCTGCAAGACATGCTGATGCATTGAGTCTAAAAGGAAGTGAAGAATACTAGAGCACAATAGCCATCTCCCCAGGCGGGCTGGGCTGCTTGTTGAGACATATCAAGTTGCACAGTAAAATGCTGCCCACCTTCCTCCAGTGATCGATGTCCTCTTTGTTTGCATGCGTCTGGAATAGAAGCGCAAACAAAGTTATTGGAAGCAAATCATTGGCACTTCTCCTAAAAGGGATGACGCTCGTATCTGCAAACCTTTTCATCAACTCATTTGTTTCTCACTAAATTGGTAGGTTTTACAAATGTAGGTTTGGGGCCCCAAATGGGTTAGAAGTCCATTTCGCATCAGGTCGCCAAGTCTCCGTTTGGAAAGCTGTAAACTCTGGGTCTAATTTACGTTATGAGCTTAAAAACACCTCGGTCCGATGTCAGCGGATTAATTCCACAGTCGGCTTACCCCGTCGCCTTAAATCATCAGATTAGCTGGAAAAGTCATAAATGTCACAATCATGTAATTTAATACTCCTTTAGGATTTCCTTTCTAGACCAGAGAATATGTTGAGGATTTATGATAACAAATACCTAGTGTTCATATATTTGATCAGTATGGAGGACATACCTTGGATGCTGATGGTTTTGCACCATTTTTGCCAACGCTCTTTCTGCATCTGAAATAGTGAGGCCCAGCGCCGGGTAATGCGGCCATCGAATACCTTATATATTTCTATATTGCCTTTGATGTATCATCGGTATTGTCGAGAAAAGTCGAGTTATAGCATTAAAAAATCACAAAACAACGGGAGTATCAAATATGTTCACACACTATTCTGGGCAATGTAGTGCTTTGACATGTTTTGTTGAGATAGAAATGCACGTTTGGACTTTGTTTCCCACAATGCACTTGGGTGTTGAGGCGTCCCGCTAGTAACTATGGCAACTCCGTCAGACTCACAAAATGTAAAAGGACTAGAGTATAATAAAAGGTAATGGACTTAAAAGTAGTTCCAAATATCACAGCGTTATAGCGGATAGAATTTAGAAAATAATGTAAATAGTAATGTTCGGTATGTCACGCGAGTTGAGGAGGTCGCTTGGTGATGACATCACAACTAGTCGCCTTGTAGTTTCCCGCCTGAGTGGTGCCGAAAGTCGGCGGTAGATTTTCAATTAAAGACAGCAGAAATGAATTAAATTTTCTTCCAGTAACTATCGGTTTTACCTTGACTACATATTTTGGGAGGTACTAATAACGGAAAAGGAACGCAGACGGGCCCCGGCTACTCGCTAATTGACGTGGTTCCCAAAACCTCGCTTATTAGCCGAATGGCTGCTACCAAGATGAAGCTCGAGTTGTCTCGTGTTCTCCAGGGAGGAAGCCGCCTGGGTGTCCTGAAGGGGCTCGGCAGGACCGGGCAGCACTCCTTAGAGGTACCGGGCTGTCTGCTGTACACACGCTGCGGTACAGTTCCGCACCTGACCCACGATACGCTGCACACCCTCGACAAGCTCCCCTCGGCCACTCAGGTCTCGCTAGACCATTTGTAAGCAATGCCCGTAAACACATTATGTTGTATTGAAACACTCGTACTACGAATGATATCGTCTATCTCCTCCAGAGCAGAGCACCAAGAGGTTTTGGAGGAGTTCAAAGAAGGATTTAAGAAGTTTTCAGGTACTTTTAGTTTGAGGAAACAATCTTATATTGCTTCATAAATAAATATGACTGTTAATTGCAACTAATTCACGTATGTATTTGTAATCATCTCACTGGCATGGGATTTTTGTTAAAAGTTCTACAAGATTACACAATTTGATTGACAGGTCCAAGGATTTTGTGTCAACTGTGATTTCTAATTTGACTCTGTGTGCATCAGTCATGACAGAAGAATCACATCTGAAAACTGGCCGTGATGCCGTAAAGCGATAACAAACGTCACCGGTGAATGATGGGCATTGTTCTGCCGCATAGTTTAAGAGGAGGGGAAACTTAATTTTGATGTATAACTTGGGAATGCTATAGAACAGAATGAGAGTGGCCCAGTTCGGGAAAACATGTTACGAGTAATAATTTACAGCATGCATTATTATAATCCAATCTGGGTTCTTTTGAAGCCAAATTTAAATCCTAACAATTTGATTGGCTGACTACTGTCTTGTAGACGGAGTAACAATTGTCGTGATTCGTCCTTGAATATCCAGGCTGTCTCGCCTAATGTGAAACTTGTGTATTATTTATAGAAATGCCCTGCAATCGTGACCTCATCCAACATCGCTTTGTGAAAATAAATGCCTTTGGGAGGCTTTTGCCTCCTCAGGCGACTGGACTGGAATTGTTACCGTGCCATGTGTTATAAGAGCAACAAGGGGATCATTATTCTTTTTCTGTGACAAATTCTGCAAGTATTTTCCCCACTGTTTGTATTTATGAGGATATTTCCCCCCTCCGCCTCAATCTTTTTTCCTCCGCAGGTCTTCATGACACAGTTTTGTTTTGCTTGCTGCATGACCCCGCGACATCTAGCCCGACCGGTTACACAACCAGCAAGGTCAGAAAGTGTCCTCCTTTCCCTCCCCCCCCCCTTTTTCCATTAATCGCTGTGATTTCATTTTTGTGATTGCTCTTTCTAGCACAACTTTGCTCACACTCACGCATGTCATTTTATTCTGTCTGGCGTGTAGACGGTGTCCGTGTGGGGAAGCGGCGGGCGCATAGAGCTAACGGCAGCCAAGTTCATGGCCCTGCAGAAGCTGGTGCGGCCCGACTGCTACGTGAGCATGGCTGACGGCGAGACCTGGCGGGACAACACCTCCCGCAAGAGGGTCCGCAAGTCAGTGGAGCGGACCCTGGCTCATTTGGACGAGTGTCTGCTGGTGCACCAGGCGTCGCAGGTGCGGTGCCATTTTAATTTCCAAAGCTTTCCTCCCATATGGAAAGTTCCATTGTAAAAACTTTCCAGAAAAATCCATTTCAATACTTATTCCACGTACCAAATAAGGATTGTTGTGTAAAACTGAGAAAACCGATGACACTGAACCGTCATTTATTTGTTGACGCTTATATGCCATATTATCATGATTATGTTCATAAGACATCCATCACTTCATGTTGCTTACGCATGTAATGATCCTTATTATCACAGCATGATGATAATCTTATTACCGCTATTATCATTATTGCAGCTACTGCCTATATTGCTTTGACTACACGTATTGGAGACGGGCGGATTCACTTGTGCTTTTCCATTATCCTCATTATCGTGATGGGCTGTGATTATCTGTTGACTTCAAATAGGGGGAAATGGAAAACGAAGTGAAAGCACACTTGTCATAATCATCATGGACTGCTGATGTTTATGTTTGATTTTCGCTTCACTTTTGTTCCGCCGCATTGCAGTTGATTTTTTTTTGTGGTGCTAGGGCGTGATTTTCCAGTCGCATCTACTCCATCGTAAACAGTAACTAACTATGAAAATGTTATTTTGAGAATAAAGTTGAAATATTGTGAGAAAATATTTGACCACAATAGTCACAAAAATTCAAATGTTATTTGAATAAATTCTATTACAGGAATAATTGTAATATTGACTTGCAGGAAAAATGTTAGTTTGCAACAAAAAAGTTCTTATACTACAGGATGTTAAAAAAAACTCTTTAATGATGACATTTTGCAGTCTGGTCATTTCAAATCAATATTTTAATGAGTCCAGAATCAGTCATCATAGTAGACCCTATTTATTGTTTACAAGATCTGATTTGTACGCCCTTTTGGATGGGTCGCCAGGAGCTGGAGGGAGCGGCGCTGTTCGGGTCGGTGGAAGGAGGAGATGTCATGGAGGAAAGGGCGCGCTCGGCCAGGGAGACGGCCAAGCGGCCTGTAGCGGGTTTCTGCCTGGACGGCCTCCAGTCGGGCTGTCTGGACGGCGCCCTGAGGAGCCAGCTCATTGGCGCTGTGGTCAAGGAACTACCTGAGCACAAACCCAGGTGAGTGAGTGGGTACACACAAGGAATCATAACTAAAGAGGTCTCCACGTTGGGCCACTTTTTCTTTTTTTTCTTTCTTCTTCGAATGCTAACTTGACCTCGACCTTGACGCCCCCGGCCGGTTATCTGCCAGCCAGCCAGCCAGCCAAAGAGTGCACAGAATACGCTAATGCTGACAGAATAAAGAAAAGTGCTGCTTGTGTCTTTGTATGCAGCAAACCCAACTCTGATTCTCCACCCCCTTACTTTTTATTCATGGTGGTTCTTGGCTGCTCTTGCAGGCTTGTGCAGGGTGTGGGTCGACCCGACCAGGTGGTGGCATGTGTGGAGGCCGGCGTGGACCTCTTCGAGGGCTTCTTCCCCTTCCTGGTCACCGAGCGAGGCTGCGCCCTCTCCTTCCGCTTTGACACGGCCAACGACCCGGAGAGCGCCGACGGGGCCCCTCCCTCAGGTGGGATGACCTTTTCTTTTATACCAATGTACTGGACTGGGGATCGGTATTGTACTAGCTTCATGCTAACACTATAGCCAAGCTAGCAATTAGCGTCAAGAGTCGTGCTCTTAAAAGCCTTTAGGCAAGAGATAATTGAACCTAGACAGCTTTATCCTTTGCGAAAAATGACCAATATTCTGCAGTTTATTTCGGGTCTTATTTTGGACTTTTCACAAGCGCACAAAAAATGCAGCTTTTATCTCGTCCACTCCGGCATCAACCGGTTAAAGCTAGACAGATTACCATGCAAGCAGCTCTACTATGATGCACAGTCTACATTTTAGTGGCAAAATTACCCTTTTGTTTACCTCGGGCGCTGTGACCTGTATAACTAAAATACACACACACACAAGCACACGCATACACTGGATCTCAAATGGAGGACAAAAGGTTAAAAACAAACTGGTGACATTTGTAAGACTGCAATTCTGTTCAACATTCTTTGATTTGTTTTTCCCCATCACAAAGCGTGATAAAGCAAGTAAGCTGCAAAGAAGTTCATTATGTCTGCCTCATGACTCGCTCACATTTGACTTAGATCATGCTGTCAAAGAGTCATACAAAAGTTCCACTGCCAAAGCTCCACTGTGCTCTTATTTGAAAATAATTGGAGGCAAAGGAAATCCCACGCTAGAATTAAATCATCTACGGCTGTCCTCCCAAGTGAGAAGCCGAACAAGAGTTATGACAACGAGGCGGGCCTTGCCGTGAAAAAGTTTCCTGAAACACACCCGGCCGGCGCGAGAGTCGTGTCAAGACGGCGCTAATCGATTCCACGCTAGCAAGCGTAATGGAGGTGAGAGCAGGTCAGGTGGTGTTAAACAGTAATTCCCAGTCCCCATTGGACCAATTACAAGCTCCCGCCAGAGGCCTCGGGGTGCGGCTCCTCTGTCACAGTATGCTAACGCTTCATAACTTGTCTTTTGTTCATCGGGACTCGCTCTCGGGTTGATGCCCTTTCGGCGACTTCAACGCTGTGCGATAACGCGATTCCCAGTTTGACCACTCAACACATACTGTTTTAAATGTCAGGCTTTTGTAACATTCCAAAAGTTAATCCACCATTAAAGTCATCTAAAAAAAACATAGACATATTTTTTAGAGATGTTATTTCAAAATAAACAACTGGCTATTCAGTTTGAACTTTTTTTCCTCATTCTAAATGTAGGCAATCAGAAATTGTTCAAAAAATTATCGCTCAAATGAAGGAACATTTTTTCCGAGCAATTCGTCCGCCCGTTGCTGATTGTCGCTTGTTGATAATCGCCGTGCATCACGACTGACCCCTTTGTCTCATTTTGACCTGCTTGACTCCTCGAACCTGGCTCGCGTCGCACTAAAGGATAAACTAAAGTTCAAGATGTAATAGCTGCGTCCAGTATTGACAAAGAAAAAACCAAATCAAAGAAGCATGAGTCAGCATGTCTGTCTTGGTCAAACTAAATCATGCTTCTACTTAAAATGGATTTGGATTACGTGGTTACATCAATAGGTGCTTTAAGTTGTTAACCTCCACTTTCAAATTGCACAGAGCAGACAAAGCAGAGAAAAGGGTACATAAAGCCTTCTTGGATTGGATTTATACTCATCCCACTTTTGCTATTCTACCATCTCGTGAAACATTATAGATGAAAATTCGGTGCGGTTTTGTTAATGAAAGGGTCTTGTACAAAGCATTACCGGCAGAGGTTCTAATTATCGTGCTACACGTAATTTGATCGAAAGAAATTATTTCCTAATGAGGAATTTTTTTTCCTTCCCACTGACTGAATGCACCTGAATCCAAGGTTGGATTTTCCATCATTTTGAAGTTTGGTCCTACCAAGCTAAAGAACACATCTTTACCTGGACTGCCAATAATTATGGAAGTCTAGACATCTGAGTTAAAATGTTCCATATTACTCCCCTTTCAAGCAGTAAGTGCAAAGTAAAATCATCTCCTCCATTAAATGAAACAAACTCGCCCAGCTGCTTACCAAGTGAGTAACTGTGTTATATTACCAGGGGGTCAGACCATGTCGTGTAATGGGGGTCAACTGATGTTATGTTTTGACATTTATTTCCACCCCCGGCCGGGGCTGACGGAGAAGGGGTGGTGGTTCACTAGATGTGCCTGGAAATGAGAAGATGATGAGGATTAATGAGGTGTGCGCGTGTGTGTGTAGAAAACACTGCAGAACAGAATGGAGATCATCATCCCGATGACCCCAACCGCATGACGCCCTTCGAGATGGATCTCAAAGATAAAAGGTAAGCCCGAGCAAAAGTACTTGTTACTTTCGTAAAAAATAGAAAAATCACTCAGCGCACCCCACACCACAAGATAATCATTCAGGATGATCTCGTAGAGACCGAGCGAGCACAAACAATCTCTCCGTTGATGGGAAACGGGGGCCGAACGCTCACATTGACTTTGCCGAATTGGCGAGCGTGTCATTTCACGTCCCAACCGCGTCCGAGTGATTTGATCGTCTACTTGGACTGTCCAGGTATCGAGATGACTTCCGACCCCTGGTGGAAAGGTGTGGCTGCTACTGCTGCCGTAACCACAAGAGGGCGTACGTGCACCACCTGTTGGCCACCAACGAGCTCTTGGCAGGGGTGCTGCTCACGCTCCACAACACGGCGCATTATCTGGCCTTCTTTGCGGCCCTCCGAGAAGCCCTGGCCGCTGATGAAGTGCACCTCTTGAAAAGGCGGGTCCTTTTGAAGACAAACGCCTAAGATGGGATGGAATCAGATAGAAGAGATGGATTGAGCCCGGAGGCGAAGCTTGCTTCCGCAATCAGCCCGGCTTTTTTGTCGCCGATCAGCAGATTGGCTCTGCTGTACGGAGGCAATCAAAAGTTTGATCTTCTTTGCCTTTGCTGGGGTCTCTGGCAAAAACAACAACCAAAGAAACCCCATTGACCCGGTTTGTTTTTTTCCGCGTAACAATCCAATTGGTCGGGCCCGAGTCGAAATAAAAGTTTGCTTGCACGGTAGTGTTCACGCTCAAGTAGTAATATAAAGTACAAAATGTTTTTCGGCCTGACTCTTTAAATTGCAAGAATCTTTTTTTCCTTGAACAGTGGCCTGACGTTACATCTATTACTGCTAACATTAGCCAACCCGGTTTCTGTCTTTGATGCAGAGCCGAGTCAGAACCGTGTAGTGGAAAAGCAGCCCGGCATGCTTTTCTCCCCAGACAGATTTCTCATTGCATAATGCTTGCTTGAATCATCGTGAAAAAAAGTCATACCAAAGAGGTGAGTCCACTTGAATGTTAAAAATTTGACTTCTTTTTCATCATTTTTAGATGTTTTTTGGGCAAACATTAGAGACAGAGTTCACAAGTGCAAGATTCTCTTTAACAATCCTGCAATAAATTCAAAAATAACTTTATTTTGAAAGTAATTGCAATTCCACAAGCAAAAATCTGCTGTTCTCAATTTGAAAAAAATTAAGTCATTTAAATGTTTGGTTTTCTTCAAAAAATCTGCTTGTCAAATTTGCACTGAATCACTCCCATTATGCCTGAGGCCCCTTCAATTTTTTAAATAAACATGTTTTTGATCGCGTGCGTCAGCTTTGACTGGGAAATCCTTGCCCTTTTTTATCATTTCAACGAAGCGTGAATGTCAATTTTGGGTTTCACCTCGGGCTTGGAGTCGATCGGTGTTGTTCTAGTTTTCACACCAAGAAAAGCATTTATTAAATTTCCACAAAATGTGTTACAAAATGGGTGCCGTTGACATTACAAAACAGGATTGTTTGGTCACGCTTGCGTTGTTCATCTGTGAGAAAATTCCCATGCTAGCTAGCTAGTAGTGGCTGTTTTTCTGACATTTCCCCTAATTCCTGCATCAATAAACGTGAAGTGGCATTCTCTTTGATGGCCATTCCATTTCCGCGAAACAGTGAAAATGTGGGACGAGACAAAATGTTTGTTGGACATTTTCCTCTGTGGTTGAAAAAAATGTCTAGCCTTTGACTTTTCATTAATTCACAAATCTGCAGAAGTGCCTAACTCACACGTGGGATATTTTTTCTTCTTCTAGGTAGTCTGATTCCAAGTCCATTTGAAGTGTTTTACGCACAAAAAACGCAATTATTTGTGTTTATTTTACGATGTACTCGCCTCAACACATAGACCGTGTACAGTCGTCTAGACTTTCAATGCGTCTTTTTTTTTTTTTTTTTTTCCCCCTTTTTTTAATATCTGCCTTGATGCGTATCCAAGTTGTGCGTCACAGCCGGCAGTTGACTACTTTGTTTGTGGTCATCCAGTATGCGTGCTGAATGCCATTGTACTTTTCTCCCGTTATAAAATCAACCAAATGTCACCTCGTGCTCTTGATTTATTGCTTCTCCACTCCGCCCTCTTTCTTCCCTACACTATAGTGTGTCCAGTAAGCGCTTCAAGATGACTAAATGGCGTTTTGAGATAGTCGCAGCCGTGAGCCACCTGTCGAGTTATTTCATCTTTTTTTTTCATTTTTAATCCCTGTCAAGGTCACGTGAAGGTTTGAGCCGACAGCCGAGACGCAGGCGCTGCAGAGAAAAGAATAAAGATCAGATCAAGATGTTGCTGGATTTAAATGTGGCGGCAGGCGTGGAGAAATAGCCACCTGCGGATGTTTATAATTTTCCAAATTTAAAATTCAATGTCAGGAGAAGGCTGTCAAGTCAATCCTCCAAGATTAGCTGCTGAGAGGTCCTCCTCTTCATTGAGTGGCCGCTATTGATAGTCACAAGAACGGAGGCCTAATTGTACACAGGTGGCAATTATCCAGTCTCGGATACAAAGATCCTAAGCTAGCGCGCTCCTTGACCTTTCTCGCCAGTGGTCCATGCTAATAATATAGAGTTGTGAATGTCATTGAGATCTGGAAGATAAGATCTTTGAAATTTCCTCATCTAGCAGGTAAAGTGTGGTTTGGCCCTCGCCATAGGTCCAAGTCAGCTGGCGCAGCTGGGACGTTAATGAGGTCAACCACTATGGAAAATGGATGGATGGATGTTTTATCTGCTTTTGTGTAACAGACGACAACAGCAAGAACTGAGGAAAGATGTTTTGTTGAAAATATGAGGATCATTTCAGACACAAAAGATTGCACAAAATAGCTCCGTTTTATTTTTGCCTCGGCGTGAGGGGTTGGTGTTGAGGGAAAGGTCAGCCGTGTTGTCTCTCGTAGGTTACTAGACAGATGAAAAGGCCGTGAGCGTTTGGCCTTTTTGAACGAGCGTCTACAGTCTGAAAATTGGGTGGCACCAGAAGTATCATCAACGTCAGTGGAAGGTGATTGCAGGGATGGGAAAGCGTTGACGAGCGAGTGAGCTAGGACTGTACTCTGGGAAAACCTTGCTGCTATCTGCCGCCGATGACTCAACTATACATCGGTGAAATAAAGCCGGGCAAAAATAGCTGCAGATTTTCACCGACAAAAACATCAAACAGATTGGCTCGAGTCGACCAACGCTTTTTCTTTACGGTTGTCAGTGCGACTGTCGAGCCTCATTATGTGAGTCACAGCAGCTCCGAGTGGTCCGCTTATCTGAGAGCGGCAAACCATTGGTTTGATGGTCGACACGGTCCATATTGTAATATCTTGTTTTTCCATACGTGATGGCTTGTTACTGGTGTTGTTGTACTGGTAATATTGTACTGGAAATGTTTTATTCTATATTGTTCAGAAATATAATATTGGTTGTGATGCTTTCATAGATATTGTACAAAACGTGACAACTAATAGGACAGACATCACATATCGTATATTGGATTGTAATCCTCGTCTGATTTGCTCCCATGTCTCCTGAAGCCAGAAAGTAATCCAGTTCCACCGTCCGTGTATGTCATCCATAGGGGAATGTTTGGATGTTTCTTACAAATGATTTGTGCTTTTTTGGCCTTTTTTGATGAATAGGCAGGCTGCCGGGAAGCGGCACGTGAGGAACATAGGAAGACGACCCTTTGTGTGCCTGGCATGTGAAGAAATTGACAATAAAGCGGACTTTGACTTTGCGTGCAAAGTGACGTCTTTGCGTCTGTTTTCAAACGCACGCGGCTTTATGTTCATTTCAAATGCATGGCGTGGGCCACCAGTATACCCACAGCCAATAAGCGACGCCACGGCCAAATCGTGTGCGGGCACTATTCTCTTTGTTCATTGTTTTTTCGGGTTAACAAAAGGTTTTCTGTCATATTGATCCATATGTGATTGCCCCCATTAAAATGGTTGATTATATGAAAAACTAGATGACATTTTAAGCATAACCTCACTGTAGCTATGTTTTTTTTTTTTTGTAATGTTACAAATAAAAATGTGTATTTAGGTTCTATCCTAACAGTTTGATTTTTATTTGGAGAGGATTCATCGATAGATTCATTTATTTGCTAATTATAGCCCTAATATACTCTAAGTGTACTTATTATACCGTCCTATTATTATTATTGCTCCAGGGAGCAAGTGTCATTTTTGACAGGCAATTAGTTGCTCCGGAAGGAGGTCGAACTGTCACGAGCTCGTCTTCTACCAGGGCTAAGCTATGCTAAATGCTAACTTGGGAAGCCAGCTATTTTTGACTGTTGTGACTGCTGATTGGATGTTTCATGTGTGTGACTTGCACTTGAGCCATGGCGCTGATGATGAGGAAGCAGCCAGCTGGGGCCAGCCGGCGGAGGTCGTACCCCGCGGGAGCCAAAATAACAGCTGGGCGACACGGGACATCGAAATAATTTGAGCAAACCTTCACCGACCAAATTGAAAAATCTCAAAGCAAAACAGCAAACGACTTGCTCGGCGCAAATCTCGTTGAGATGAAACCGACGCTAGTTTTTAGATTGGCAACGTGTAGGATTCACGGGTTAATTGGTCTTTCTGTTATCGTGAAGAGCATTTCATTATTTAACAGTTATGTTCTGCTCTATTAAGATGGGTGCCACAGATAATGTAGCCGCTTACATTAAGCCCTTTGAGACTGCTTGTGATTTAGGGCTATACAAATAAACTTGACTTGACTTGACTTGGCTTACGCCATGAACAAAATGCAACGTGCTTGATTCACCCGATAAGATTTCTCAGCCGGATATGAAAATGTCTGTTTCATTTGCTAAAATCCAGCAGATAAACAAACGCTACCGCCGGCCGGCCGGGGTGGGGACAGTGTCTCGCATTGAGGGATCGATCATGTGAGAAAAAAAGAAAGTCATGGACTCGTGACACCCTGCCTGCTGTGATTCAATTATCGGGTTTGCGCAGGACTGACAAGACGAGAGGGACAAAGGGGAAGGAGGTTTGAAAGTTTAATGAAAGGAAAGAAGTCGGACAGTTGGAGGCTAGGAGTGTTTTAGCTCATAATAATGAACACTAAACGTACGCTGCGTGAAGCCGCTAGGAGACCATTAGCTTATTTTAGGGCAAAGAAGAAAAATGACAAAATACACATTTGGCTTTAGGATGGAAGGAAGGAAGGAAGGAAGGAAGGAAGGAAGGAAGGAAGGAAGGAAGGAAGGAAGGAAGGAAGGAAGGAAGGAAGGAAGGAAGGAAGGAAGGAAGGAAGGAAGGAAGGAAGGAAGGAAGGAAGGAAGGAAGGAAGTAAGTTTTGGGCTAGTGTAGATATCATATCAATGGTTGAAAAAGCTCGTGCGTCTTCCAAAGTCTGAATGCAAATAACGCTTCTCCTTTTGTCACTTTTTCTTGTCTCTTGTGTGCTGCCATCACGGACGGGCCAGCTGCCAACGTGGTCTCGCTGTAATTGCCGTGGAGATTGACAGGTCAGCTGGCTGGATGGATGGCTAGGGGTAGAGCGAAGGAGCGCTTTGCATAGGTAGTATGTCGGGCTGAGGAAAAGGGGCCTCTAGTTAAGCCTTATTTGCCACTAAGTGCCATTTCCAATATTGCCTCCGCTCATCTGTTTCATTTCATTGGCATAATTTGCGCCGGCTCTCATGGGGGCTCCAGTGCCGTCATGGTATTCTCAAAAGTACTGTATCCGGTAGATATCAGAAGTCTGCACACCCTTGTGCAAAAATAATGTCCAAACCTTTTCCACTGTTCATGTGAACTATAGCCGGTAAAAATATCGATTTATTTTTTTTTTTTCAGAGGGGTAGAGGAAATAAAGAGCGATGATAATGTGATTGCAAAAGTGTGCACACCCGCTTATATATAACTGAGGATGTGGCTGGGTTAAATACAAGAACGTCTTTTCCATTGAGTTTTAATTATTAGATGACATTTCTAGTGGAAAAAGTTTTCAAATGATTGATCACCAAAAAGCTGACAAATGAACAAGGCTGTGTTGACTTTTATTTTTTAATAAAAAAAAAAAACTATACCGCCAAGATGGAACTCCGATGTCCGGCCTTTGCGTAGCGTTTTTTCATTATCTGGTGACCCCGAAGATAAGAGCCACATTGTAATGCAAATTCTCAGGGCAGCGGGAGCGTTTGCCCTTTAATCTGGCGCGCCAAACAACATCTGAAAGAACACGTCGAGCCGAGCGGGGAGCTCTCCAGAGTACATTCGTTTTTGTGCCCGCGCTTTGCATTCGTTGTGTGCGTCCCCATCTTTCCCTTGGACTAATTTCCCATACGACCCCCTCAGCTCATATACGTATATAAATTAGAGTAACCCCGGAATGTAATTATTCCTGCTAATACACAGCGCATCGGTCCCGAGTAGCCGTTCATGAATGGAAGTCACGAAGCTGCCGGCAGCTCAGAGATATTTGTATCTTCACCGAGGTGGAGCTCCCAAAGTGATGTTGAGGGAAGCAGAAGTGATCAATCAACCCAATATAACTCCGAGACAATTATTTGGCTTTGAAATCCTTCATGGCAATCGAGTTCTTCTTCTCTATTGCATTGATTTGATTACAATTTCGATTTCATCCAGGGAAGATGTTCAAAATGTTGAAACTTTTCTGCGGCCTTATTGGCTTTAGGTAAGACGTCGATGGGCATTCTTGTCATCCGTCTGACTTGCTTATCTCCTATTGAATGCGCCGAAAGCAAATCCGCACAGATTTGGGGAGTGTATCTAATTAGCGGGTTGCGTTGAATGCGCCACGCGAACAAGCAGACGTCCACGTGGCAAGGTTTTGAAGTCGCCCCCGAGGGCAAAGCGCGCGCATTCATTACATTCTAATGCTGTTAGCGTGTCACCGGGGGAAGCGTTGGACACACACCAAATGTTATTGGTTTAGGTCGAATGCCATTTTACATTCCGTCTGCAGAACGTTCAACAATTGTCTTGCCTCCAGCGAGCTATTTTTACTTGCTTTACTAGCAGCAAGGTGTCATCGCTGACATTTAGTCGGAAGTATTTTTTTGTTCAAACTTGATTTTCAGCAGCACTATGCTGTTTCCCAGAAGAAACCAAATTGGCGGAAAAGCCTTCCGAGTGCAGCGTGACAGCCGTCAAATGGGACACGAGGCTGCCTCGCTTGTCGGCTCTTATAAGCACACCTCATTTCACCTGCTCCTTACAATACGCGGCGTACTTTCTATTCCAGCCGCCATGAAGCCTATGGGAGCACCGCCATTTATGAAGAATCTTCATGCAAACATTGAACAAGCGTTCATGATTATTTATTCTGAGCATTTGCGGATTGAATGTTTGCAAGCCTGTGACAGAAAAAAAAAGATGTTTTCTTTCTTCTCAGGGCAATCTATCCATTTATATTCATGAATTCTGTTAGAAGTTACATTTGCCAAAACATTGGCTTGATTGTGCCTGACCAGAATGTTTTGAAAATTCATCCTCCAGAGCTTGCAGTGTAATGTAGAAACATGACATTTGGTGGGCGTGTCAATTGTGACTAAATCAACAACTCATAATGCCTCCTGAAATATTTTGTAAGTTAAGCTCCAAAGACTTGGCAAGATGAAATTTGGTGGGCGTGTCAGTTTTGAGTCAAAGAAAAAAAAAAAAAAGTCCAAGTTTTGATTGGTTGTCTAAATTTGATGACTCGCCATGAGCGCACAATCATTTGAGTCCACAAGGTCTTGTGAATGAACAAAGTGGCCGTTGAGGTGCATGAACACAGCTTGCTTTTCATCCATATTCAAATTCAATTAAAGGAGGGAGGCGTGGGGTCATGATCATCACCATGGCGCTCACTTCATACTGTACACTCTATGAAATATGCACTTTTCTTATCAAATATTGATTCCACTCACTTGGCAAGCGGAGAGTAGCGATCCCATTTTTTTTCTTTTTCGATTCTATTTCCCACCCGTTGCTTCTTCTCCCGTCAATATTAGCGTGTGAGTAACTTCACAGCATGCGTGTGCAATGATGTCTTTATTTACAACACTTAAATGGAACCTGATGTTGATTTTTTTTTTTTTTTTTAAGATGGTGGCAAAAGTCAAAAGAACATCCTCCACATTTGATATTCCAGTGTTTCTTTGCTGGTTTGCATGCACTGTAGTGTGTGTGCGTGACACGAGTCAGTCCACACACTGCTGGCGTCCACAAAAACTCATCCCGCTCCATGCCGCAGCCCTTTTTCCAGAAAGGAAATGCAAAAACAATCCGAGAAAAAGTGACTTTTTCAGTCTTTTTTGTCTTTTTCTCCCTCTTCTCAGCAACTGAGGATCTTGATGAAGGCCCTGCGGAACTCCACGTTAAAGGTGGTGTATATGATGGGATTGAGAGCGCTGTTGACGTAGCCCAGCCAAGTGAAGGCGCTGTACAGGCCTGGCGGGACCCAGCACGTTCTGCAGTGCGTGTTCAGGATGTGCGTGACAAAGAAGGGCAGCCAGCAAATGAGGAACACCCCTGACAAGGTAAAATGATATTCTTAGCGCAGGGAGTTGACAAATGAAGAGAACACATAACAAATGACATCTCTCCTCACCGAGCACAATGGCCAACATCTGAGTGGCCTTCTTCTCACGGGCGTGCATGCTCCTGAATCGGGGGTTGTAGTTGTTGAGCGGCCGCAGCGTGTTGTGCTTGCGTCCGTTGGAAACGTCCTTCGCTTTGTAGCCGGCGCCCACCGCCAGCGACGCCCGCCGGCTGTTCTCCGCCCTGGCCAAACTGCTCCCGGACGCCGGCACCGCCTCATCGCGCTCCACGTCCAACTCGGTGCGGCCGCAGGAGGCGTGGCTTATGCTGCAGTAATTCTGCAAATCTACCGGGGGCAGCGCCGAGTTCTCCACGGGTCCCGTTTTAGGGCGCTTTCGCCACAGACATCCCGACAGCAGGTCGGACTTGGATGGGCCCGGGGGCTCCACGCACTGCTGGTGGGTGGGCGGGATTAAAACAACAATGGCCGATTTGAAGGCAGAATATGACAAGATAAATTCCTCATTCTAAGCAAATCAAGTCATAAGTCAATTCTTTTCTGTTAAAAATTTTGCAATATTACAATCAAAAGAAAAATCATTTTAAGAAAATAGGAAGGATTTTGCTAAGAAAAAAAGTCCAAATATAAGACAAATATGTATTTTTCATGTTTTTGTCCACATAAAGTGGAGTTTTTTTATGAGTATAAAGAGACTCATTTATTGTAATATTATGGGCTAAAGAAGACAGAGAATATAGTGTGAATATTAGCAGAAGAAAACTCATAAGGAAAATAAAGTAGAAGAATAGAATCCTCTCTTTAAAAGAATGCACTCATAAATCTAAAAATGGCATGATGAAGAAAATGGCAGTGTTGAATGACACTCACCACTTTGATCCTTATAGGTGAAAGGTCATGGTTGGTCTTGGGCGCGTCGTCCTGCAGACAAGTCTCCTGGTGGATGAGAGAGGCAAGTCAATGATTCAATCATCCCCTTTTCGTACACTATTGCAGTACTCAGGTCGCAGCTAGCAAATGTATTTTTGCCATATTTTGCCATTCCCATCAATTAATTGACCAATATTTATTACAACCTTCACTGAAATGATAAATGTAACTGGGACACATTTGAATATTAATTAACTGGACCATTCATCATCATCATCATAATAACAATGTTTTTATATAAGCTGTGTTAAACATTGTGCAGTGAGGTTGTTTTTTTTTTGTTTTGTTTTTTTTTTAACTTGAAGTCATGCAATTTCCTTCAAATTACTTGTCCCCCTACTGAGGCCAAATAACAGTTTTCCCATTATAATGGTATCAAATTGCAGGACTGCTTGTTCATCAGCGTGATGACACATTTAGTTTTGTGTCGCTGAAGGTCACAGTGGGCGTGTGTGTGAGTCTATTGGATGTGAAAGGAAGGTTCCAATATGAAGGTGAATTTGATGCATAATGCAATTGTTATTCATGCGGCACGATGCTCAGTACAACAAATTACATCGCCGTGTCAAGCTTAATACAAATTCTTTCTCATGATTTAGTTCATTTCAAGTCTTTAGTTGAAATTGAGCAGATTTGTTGCAGGCTGCTAAAATATGCTGATGTCAATTAGTGTGCCTGCCTCACAATCAAGTCCAGGCAGGGTGTGCACAAAATCAGATGGGATAGGCGTCACCTCACCCGAGACTTTAATATGGACAATAATGACTTGATGCGCCAAGCCGCGGGAAGGGGAAAAAAAAAAAAAAAAGAAGAAGCTCTGACCACAGACGGTGGCGTTGAGCCGGGCTGCACTTTCCCGCTGGCCTGGCTGAAAGTGATCCTCTTCCTCCTCATGCGAAGGAAGACGTAGATGCGGATGTAGACCAGCAGCGTGACCACGAAGGGCAGGTAGAAGGACACCACCGACGAGTACACCACAAAGTCGGGGTTGGAGATGGAGCACACCATGGGGTCGTCTGGAAAAACAAAAGGCACGCTTCAGCTCCGACCGTGGCCGTTTTTCTGTTTAAAGTGGTTGGTTGAGTTGTAGGTCGGCCTGGCTCCCACCGTCTTCCCTGCTTGATATTCTCGCCGCATACTCAACTGTACCCTTCCTCTCGCTTGCAGCTCATTAGCGTGGGCGTGATTGCCTTTGACACGGCTAGAGCGGCACGGCTCGCACGTTTACATCCGCCAGCTCTCGCTCCCGTTAAATATGTGCCCAAATCATGTGAAATGATTGCCTCCCCCCGTGGATCAATAATGGCAGGCGGCCACGATAAAAGGATAATTACGAGAGCTGTCTTGCTAAAAGTCACGCCGTGCCGTTGGCGCCTGTGTACGTGAGTGAATACATTTGGAAAACGGCTGAATGTTGTTGGAAATTTTCACAGCCACGAGTTGAAATCGTTGGTTCAATTGGAACAGTTTGTTTTGGACGATGATGATGCACCCGGCGTGTAACCCCCGCGCGACCCTAACCCTGCCGTGAACTCCCATCATAGTCCCGCCCATTGTTTGCCACCGATTGAGCAAAACACGTGACCCTTCGACTTTTTCCGAGTCCAATCTTAATCTCCTACTGTTGAAAATAATCCTAACTATTGCACTAGGTTTCTTGCCCGACAACAAAGGGGACAAAGTTTGATTCCCAACTCAAAATAGCTTGAAGACATTACAAGCGACACAATAAAAGTGCCAGAGTGTGCTCATTATGTCAGAGGGAGAAACCCCATG
Source organism: Syngnathus leptorhynchus (assembly GCF_054491065.1). Classification (NCBI taxonomy): domain Eukaryota; kingdom Metazoa; phylum Chordata; class Actinopteri; order Syngnathiformes; family Syngnathidae; genus Syngnathus; species Syngnathus leptorhynchus. The sequence continues at coordinate 7,161,994 of NC_141213.1, forward strand.
GGCACAGGCTCGAGCTTTAACCCACCGGTGGTGTTGAAGCCAAACAGCAAGGGGCAGGACACGGCGAAGGCCAGCACCCACACCGTGGCGATCATGGCAAAGACTCTCTTGCGAGAGCGGTGCGTCGTGTTGTACAACACGGGCATCACCACCGCCGTGTACCTGCGCACACCAAAAACAAAAGTAGGCATTTTACTGAAGAAAAAAGTCTGCTGTTTCAATCTTTTCATCAAAAGAAAAAAGTGATCGTTTGAAAGAATTCCCTCTTCATTTATTTTCTAAATGATGCTACTGCGCGCTCTGGAGGGGGCCAGAATAAATCTCCCCGCATGCAAACGTTCCCCAAAATAATTCACTCACAAGAAAAACACCGCTGTGAGAAATCTAAAGAGCCACCGGGGCGAGCTTTGATCCATCAACTTTTGGATTTGGTTTCTAAAAGGGGCGTAGTGGACAGGAAGTGTGCGTAATGAGCTTGTGCAACGTCGCCGCGGAAGGGGCGACAATTAAGCACCGACCCGGAGCCAACGCGGATGGCGCGTTGCGTCGTTTGGGGCCAGTTTGCTGCCATGATTGTTTATGCTCATTGGACTAATTACACCAGCTCCTCTTTGAGGCCAAATGCCGGGCAAGCACACACACAATACACCCCCAGCTGTACTTTTTTAGCCGTGTGCTAGAATAAAAAGTGCAGGTCCACTCGTGGTGAGCCAACAGAGATTTGATCAAAAGCCTCTTCCAGGTCGTCATGAGGTAACGACGCCTGACAGAATATAAATTTGATTTGTACAAAACTTCACACTGCGCACCTGCGAGACGTCAAGTTGACTTACGCAAGAATTGCACGGATCCAAGTCAGCGGTGGGGATACGTTTGTCGTGATATTACAAATTGATCTGTTATGCTTTTAAGTGAGTTAGCAAGCTATGGAGAGAAAAAAAAGGAAAATTAACTGCAAGTCGGTAATGCTGTTGTCCAAAGAAAGAGTATTTTATTCTCCTAACTTTATTCTTTGAATCATGCCTTGAAGGAAGCTCAAAGCAACAACAAAGGCACTAGGTCTTCCCCATGTCCACTTGGCGCCATGACAAACATACAGACATCTGAGCACACCTGGAAATGCAAAATTAAGTTTGACATTTCCACAAGTGCCACCATGGCAACTGTGCACGAGTACTCACCTGTCGATGCTGATGGCGCACAGATTGAGGATGCTGGCGGTGCACATCATCACATCCAGCGTGACAAAGACGTTACAGTAAAGACGGCTGAAAAGCCAGGCGCCGCCGACCACCTGCGCCGAACAAACAGCCAAAATTAGACCGCGCATTTGTCACCGTCATGTGTCGCGCTAATATTCATTTCCGTGGCAAAATGTTGGGGAAAGGAACAAAATTAGAAATGCCGTGGAGTGTCGCAAGGGTCAATGCTTAGCCCTCGGCTTCTTCTGTACCCTTCACGTGAAAATTCAGGATCTTATACATTTGAAAAAAGGTTTTTAAAATAAGGTCTGATGTTGTCATTAAGTCTTTACAGACCACGGCGCAATTGTCGTCCACTGATGCGGCCGGCCGGCCGTCACTGACGGATTTTGTGAATTAGCATTTACAGCCACGCAACAAAGAAACTCGGAAAATAAAAGCTGATGTTCTTGGCGACCGAAAGCTTGGTGAATAAATGTCACCACTGTGATTAATGGCTTCCAGTGGGACTATATAGAGTACAGTATATATGGCTCCCGAATACAACTCCCCCAAAGCATAATTCCCACTTGTTTGCCTCTTGATGTTATCTCCGCGATGACCGCCCGTCACCTATTATTTTATTTTTTTTGTGCCTTAAAGGGCCAGTCCAACCAAGTAACAAACTTCACCAATACTCACAAACATATACTTTTTATCCTCTGCGAAAACATGTTACTCTGATTAATGAAGAATTCAATGGACTGAATTTACGAAATTTACTGCCCCCTGGTGTCCAAGATGGGCACACCAGAAGGACTAAAGACTTGAAAAAAATGAAAGACAAAAAGTGGCAAAACTCTGCAGCCTCGTCAATTGCGTAAGCTGAGCACATCAGTGAGGACGTGACTTCTACGTTTTTTTTTTATTTTAATTTTTGCTGCAATCTATATTCCGCATTGTGCGACTAGTGTGGGAAAACCATGCCCCCCCCCCCCAACACAACACACGCACTGCGTTCCTCATGCTGAGCTTTCGCTGTGCAAACCGACTCAGCGGGAGCGCCGATTGTTGCGATGCAAGCGGGAGGGAGGGAGGGGAGGGGACGGGGGTCGGCCACCATCAATTAGGGAGCGGAAGCCGGCGGGAAGCACCATCGCCTGCGCTCGGACGCTTCGCGGCTTACGTGTTGTGGATGGAGGTGGCCATTATGGATGAAAAAAATGACCAAATGAGCTGCCATTGGAACTTCAATTTCCAATTTCTTCGCCCTAGGTGGGCTATAGCAGTGAAATAGCGCTTAGCACGTCTGCCTCACAATTTGGAGGTTTTGTGGAATCTTCTCCCACGTTCCAAAAATTTGCTAGGTTCAATAGGTGTGACTAGTGAATGAATTGTGTGAATTGAAATTTCGTTTCTAAATGGCATTCTACCCAATCTGACTTAGGGGAACCATTGGCCATGGCCTTTCAATTGATTTTGAGTGGAAACTTGACGTCTTAATGATTCATTACTCCCTTTTGAATTTGAAATGAGGAAGCTATCTTTCAGCTTGGCCTGTTAACTGGCTCTCTCCTGCATCTGCCCAGTCGTCTGAACTCTGGGCGAAGACCAAGTATTCTGCTGACAAAGCGCAAACTTCCAAGGTAGCCAGGCGGCTGCTTATTCGACATTTTGGGACCGTCTGACGAGGGGGATGATATCGATTTGCGACTGTAGCCTTAAATAAACCCGGACTTTCTTGATGTATTACAATGAATTAGGTCCAGATATACAAGTCTAACCTATTTTTTTTTCTCCTCTACTATGGCTCCGATGGGCCAATTTTTCAGAAACTGTGCAAAATGGCTTTTCATTTGTTTGTGTTGAACCTTCCTGTCCTTTTTGTGAAAAATACACTCTTTTTGACACTCGATTCCCCACACAAATGAAAAGCTTGCACTTTGTGCACATGCGACAATTTGATGCATGTGTTTCATCAGCCGTCTCCGGAAGATGGATGGCGGCAAAGTATCTGCTTTGGTTTCCGCTTTAGACAGCGTAGCCCTCTTCGCTGTCGCTCGCAAATTCTGCTTGACTAATTAACTCCTCACCGAGGAGCAGTCCTTTCCTTGTGTAACTCTGAAAGTAGTCTCTCCTAAGCAAGTCATTCGAAGTAGTGGGTACTCAAATGAAATCCAAAAAGCACAACAGTGTCTCACCTCCAGGTAGACGGCCCAGGGCATGACCAGCGAGGCCACCAGCAGGTCGGCCACGGCCAGACTGACCACCAGGTAGTTGGTGGTGGTCTGCAGCGAACGCTCCCTCAGCACGGCCAGGCACACCAGCACGTTGCCGAACACGATGGCCAGGATGAGGAGGGAGTAGAGCATGGCGTAGTAGTTGCGCTCGCCGTTGCGGCCGTCCGACGCGCTGCCGTTGCGTTCGTCCGATACGTTCCACCATGGCTGCTCTGCTTGGCTAAGCATCGCCATGTCCCGCCCGCACGTTTGGCAGACCTGTATGGGCGACTGGCTTTGTTGCTGTCGTACCGTACATGCTTAGAACGTATGCGCGTTCCAAAAGTTGACAAAATGCCACCAGATGGCGCCAAAGAAATAGGAGGAAAGCACGGGGCGGGGGTGCTTTGCGATGATGTGTGTCTGGCTGCTGGCTCCGCTGCTGTTTGCACTCCATCCATCCATCTATCTATCCATCCTCACCTTTATTACCAAAGAGAGCGTCTGGCTGCAGTGCCGCGACGCTCACATTCTCAACACAAATCTTTTCCCTCTTGGACTGAGCCGAGAAGCTCGTTGCTGAGCTGTCGGTAAATACGCCTCGGATCTTGTGTCTTCAAAGAATGGGATGGGTGGGTGTCAGATATTTAAAACAAGCCTTCTTATCTTAGTGCTAATAAACAATACAAACGCCACAGATGGTCTAACAAATTGCATCCATAACGCTCGAAACAATAGCTATCATAACATAAATGGTGCAGCAACACACGTAAGCAGACAATAAAACCATCATCACGGCCGGGCATATATTCTTTCTCCTCCACGGAAAACCGCTGATACTACTGCAGCTTAGCAACTCACGCAATTATTGTTAAGCGAGACTTATACTGCCTACTAGTGGCCAAGCCGTGTACAGCAGAAGGAGCCACAAATAATCAGTCACAATGCAAAAGCTGTTCAATTCCTCATTTCATGATGAATTGCTTCATTTCATGGTGTTGTTACTGTTTTTAAGTAAAAGATGCTAGATTGCAGCAGACAAACCCACATTTCTGCCATATCCACACACACAATGCAGACATGTCCAACAGTTTGCCTACTTGTCTGCCTCTCACTTCATCTTAACACAATGGCAGGGATCTGAAGTCTAATCATTTGGCCATTCACATAGTACAGGTCACATCAAATGTAAACATCGGTCTCACACCTAACTGAAATTTCAATCTTACACACACACACACACACACACACACACACACACACACACACACACACACACACACACACACACACACACACACACACACATTCCAATTAACACAAGGGAGTTTGCCATGTTGGCTCAATGAAGGCAATGGTGAAATCCAATGAAAGCCTGAAAGGGCAGCGCCATATCTAGTTTAACCTTAATCTCCCTTCCTGAAAAGAATTCATTCCAAGTCGGAATAATTAGCCCTTCCAAATAAAGCCATTCAAGCCCCATATAGAATTGTAATGTCCACCCAAAGACTTGAACCTACCTCTTAGTGTTTCCTGTCGGAGAAATCATGAGATCCAAGAAAGCAGCATCCGTGCGGAGTTTAAACTTGTCAGCTCCACGCGCATGGCCATGTGTGCGCGGGCGGCGCTAGCGCGGCCACTGCTGCGGTGCGCTCGCTGCCATTGCGCACAGACCAATGAGCGGATGGAGGAGGCTCTCGCAGACAATGTGGCAGACTCACGCAGGCACGCACGCAGGCACACACCCCTCCCTCCCTTAAGATGACGGCTGCTCATATTGATCATATTGATTTGAAATTAATGACACCCACTTTGTCACGTCAAGTAGCGGTGTCAAAATGAATCCACAACTAATCTGTTTTGAAATTCATCAACAACTATCTTGATCAAGTAATCAAGACTTATTCTGCTTTTACTTTAGAAATCAGTTAAGGAATCTCGAACTTTCAGAAAGGTCAATCCCTCAAGTGTGATATTTAGTTCACAAAAAAAAAAAATCTCAAACAACAAATTGTTCATAAATCGGGGGGGGGGGGGGGGGGGGGGGGGGGGGGGGGTGCCTCGTCGTGGCGCCTCAGCAATTCCCAAAAGTAATTTGAAATTCGTCTTTTCCAAAACCCTTAAGCCACTCGTGCCCATTGAGCATGACAACAAAATTGGCGCATCTCCGTGGCCCGCACCCTAACAAAAAGACTTATTGATACTTTTGAGGCATTTTTAGGAAAAGACTGCCCCGGTTTGTCTGAAGCCACAAGCGTGACAGTGACCACAATTGGTCATTTTTCACCAGCAGTCCACCACGCATTTGAAGTCGCCCGCCCAAATGACCTTGGCGCATTGGGGAACTCTTGCAGCCAAAAGACAAGCAAAGAGAATCCGCCACAGCAATAATAACAAACACTCGTTTGGAAAATGGGATATGGAATTTGTTTTCGACCGCTCTTTGTATGTCTGGCAGTCTTGGAGTCAGCCAATCAATCTCACCCGCGCGTGAAAGAGGACATAAACCGCAATTGTGCTCCAAAAATCGACTCGGTGATAAATGAGGTGGAGTTTGCTTTTAAAATGTAAAAACAGCTTTTGCAATGGCGAACCGCTCCATTAAATGTACAGAGGCAGACGACCCACTTGCGCACATTTCCAGTCACATTGTCAGCCTAGTTTGTCATTGTGCTGTCATCTACTGGCCAAATGCTGGAACTGCGTTTCATATCAATGAATTGCAGAAAGTCTTCCTTGAAAATAAAATAACCTGTGGGCAGAAAGTAGGTATAATACATACATCACAAATAAATACTCCTGTCATGTAAACAAAAGTCCTCTGATGACAAACAAATTGTCCATATCAAATACATTGCTGTGCTTTTTGCCTCATTTTGCTTCTTCCTCTACGCAGGTTGTGTCAATCCTCCTAAATGAAAAGAAAAAAAAAACATCAGAAAATCTGGGGTTCTTTTTCCGTAGGGTTCATCTCCTCACTTTAGCACCACGTGTTCCTGAAGTTCAGCGTTGAGGGTCTCCGGCAAGAGCAGGCAGAGGACCACCGCGCTAATAGGTACCACGCCGTACACCAACATGGGGACGGCGTCGTGGTAGACGCCCAGCAGCCTTATCAGGGGGGCCAGGATGCCTCCCACGCGAGCGCACATGGAGTTCAGACCCACGCCGCTCTGCCTAGCAACACACACAATATTCAGCGTTATCATTTGGATTCATATCTAGTCCAGTCTCAGAAACAACATCTTGCCTACCTTAGTGCGGTGGGGTACAGCTCTGCTGTGTAAACATACACGATGCAGTAGCAGCCAGTCGATGCAAATTTCCCAAGTATGGCTATGACCGTCGCAACCACAGGAAGGTCTGGAATGACAAAATGCATCAAAAATGTCCATTCTCAGTGCTCGTGCACGTGTTCTTGTTTTTAGTTACCCTTGGGCACGGCCATAGTAGAGAGGCAAGCGGCCCCCGCCCCACACAACAAGACGGCCTCACAGCGTCGCCTCCCAAAGCGCTGGATGAGCGGCAGAGAGCCCAGACGGGCGGGAATCTCCACCAGGCCAAAGACCAGCTGCGTCAAGTAGATGTCCAATCCGAAGTTGCCCACGTTCAGGCTCAGGCCGTAGTACACCACGCTGATCCCAAACCTGGTGAGGGAGCAATACTGACTATTTCTTTCTCTCCCGTCCATTTTGAGCGCTGTTAAATCCTCTCCTCACCACACGTAGCCCATGAAGAGCGCTCGCTTTCTCAAATATGACACCCTGAAGATGTCCAACATACTGCCTTTACTGGGCGTCTCATCCACATCCATCTAGAAATTCCAACAATATCCTCACTTTTCCGGCCTTTAGGTTACGCTCGAGCTTTATGTCGGGCTTTACTTTGTCCAGCAGATTTTGCGACACTTTCCTCCCGTTGACCTTTGCTGCTCTGCGCACCTCCTTCATAGCGTCCTCCCGCCTGCCCTGAGTCATGAGCCAGCGGGCCGATTCTGGCAGAATCCTGCCGGGTTCAAAGGTAGCTTTACTATTTTCTCGCTCCGATGTAAGTGTCCGCGTGTAACGGTACCAACCAGTAAAACACGACCAGGAGTCCAAGAATTGGGCTGTAGAGAGCCAGCTGGAGGCTCCTCCAGTCGCGGATGAAATAGGCGATAGCGGACAACAACATCAGACCCACGGGGTAAAAACTCTGACTGACGATGGTGCAGAAGGCAAACTTGGACGACTCGCACCACTCGCCACCTTCGCTCAAACACAAGAGTGCCGTTGAGGTTTGGCAACAACGACAAAAATGTTTGGATGGATCGCTAATGGCCGCACGTCACTCACTTATCACGAATGAGTTGGTCAGGATTCCCGCCATGGACGCGCCACACAGGAACTTGAGAACAATATAAACGTGGATAGTGGGAGAGAACGCAGCACTGACGCCAAAAAGGCAAAGAAGAAGAATGCTGAGCAAGACCACAAAGCGCCGACCAAACCTAAAAAAAAAGTATACCACCATCACATTGAATCGAGCTGACTATCGCCAAAGGGCGGAAGATTGTAAAGCACCTGTCAGCCACGGTCCCCGACACAAAGGCTCCGATAAGAAGTCCGGCCATGTAAATAGACTGAGACACCTCGATCAGCGTTCTTCTGTCACACACCAGATTAAACTGAACCAAAAAAAAAGAGCGTGAGAAAGAAAAATGTTGCCATCACGACCAAGCGCCTCTCACCTCTGTCACAATGCTGGACGCTCCAGTCGGCACGTCAAATTCGGACCCGTTGAGGCAGGCCGAGGTCGCGTTGAGGCCGTACAGCTCGATGCTTTCCAAATCGGCCTGGACCGGCGTGAACATGAGGCAGGTCTGGAAGCTTCCGTCCGGATTCACGGGGATGGTGAGCTCCTTCTGCCTCTCCAGGCTCAGGTTGGCGTCCACCCGCTGCAGGATCCAATCGCCGTTGCAGTAGTTGGGGAAGTCGAGGCCCGTGAAAACCTGACCGATGACATCGAAGGCAACGAAGATGTTGGGCACGCACAAGGCGGCCACCAAGCGCTTCTGGAATGAGCCGAACGCTCCGATCTCCTTGAGGATGGACGCGAAGGTGCTCATGGTGGAGCGCTCGTCCGCTGGACTGCAGAACAACGTGCAATGTAAAGGCTTTCCAGTCCCCCTCGCTAATGTTTAAACGCACACGTGTGCTTTTATCACGAAAGATCTGCTGTTAAGATGTGTGGCTTTTTTTTCCCCATTACAGTCGGAACTCTTGTCATTTATTAACATCTTTATCACGCGAGGACAAAATCCAGTCGGCTCTGAAACCGGACCTCTGAGCAACCTGCTGCCTCGGCAGAAGAACGAACTGAGAACGGGATGGAGAAATTGAGAGGCCGACGGTAGTGACAGTCGGGAGCCGCGAGGAAGAAAAGCAAAGACCATAAAAATGTCAACAACATACCACTATATAGATGGGGCGATAAGACGACAGCACGGTAGTTAGAACATTATTACTCGTAGAAATGGGTCGAGGTAAGGAGATAAGAAAGCCAGAGAGAGGATAGCGTCCTGTTCCTGGTGAGTAATGGCAGATGAGTATCATGTCAGAGTAGCATACTATTTAAGTGTCGTCTATTTTCTCCCATTGATGATCGTGTTTCACACAGCGATCATGTCGTGGCCTGCCTGGGAAACTTCATGTGTAGGCAATGATGTCAATTTGCTCTGCTGTTAGGTCACTGGGAAGAAAATGCACAACAGACACATTTTAAAAAAAAAATAAAAAAATAGGCAGATATACAAAAGACTTCTACTTGGTTTATTAATTTCACCCTTGATGGTTAGGCAATATAAAAATTGATTTTTATGGCAAATGTCACCTGTTGGTCATCATTATTATTAAAAACCTGACTCGGACAGCAAACATACAGGATGAAATAAATCAAACATTCAATTACTAATGTCAATTGATTTTATATCCACATTATGAATGCATTCAATAATTGGAGTTGTGGAAGAAAAAAAATAATGATTATGAAAGCGTGTTACACAAACGTGACGCGCGTATGACAACGTGCGTTTGTATAACGTCGTGACCGAGCCTCAACCGGAGCTTGTCCGCAGGAGACAACCGGAGAGAGACGTGGCTGTGGTTTGACCGTTGTTTGTGTTTTGGAGCTTGTTCTTGTTGCGCTTCCAATCGGCGGCTATCGACGAGACGACACGAGCACTCAGTCATGTCCACTTCCCGAACGATCATATGTTTGTTAAGAAACGATTTACGAATCCACGACAACGAGGTAAGAACGAACGCGCGTTTACATTCAGGGCGTCTTAAAAACAGACGATACAATTAGAGCACGCTTATGTTGTGTTGTTGTTGTTGTGTGACTTTTATTCCGTTTATGTTTTTGAAATATTTGAATTTTGTCGTTCTGTTGTTCTACGGGCTGGCTCGTTTAGCTCGTTTGCTGGCATGTGAAAGTTCCGGTGTGTACTTTCACAATAAAATAGTTGACAGCGTGACAAGTCAAGTTGGAGATAATGAAGGAAGTGATGTGTATTTTCTTCCCCGTGTAGGTGTTCCATTTTGCTCAAAACCACGCTGATCACATCGTGCCGTTGTACTGCTTCGATCCCAGACACTATGTGGGAACCTACAAGTACAACCTGCCGAAGACGGGACCTTTTCGCCTGCGCTTTCTGCTGGAGAGCATCCAAGATCTCAGGAAGTCGCTGGTCAACAGGGGCAGGTTATTGGATTCCTTATACCCCTAATGCACTTGGCCTTTTATGCCACTGACCAAGTTTGGTGTGCCTTTGTCAAATAGCAACCTGGTGATAAGACGCGGCAAGCCGGAAGAAGTCGTCGCCGACCTCATCCAGCAACTGGGCTCTGTCAGCGCTGTCGCTTTCCACCAAGAGGTTCGGGTCCTCACATCGCCTCCATCATTATCATCAGCTTTATTTTTAGGACTTGCTATGAATTTAATGACAGGCAACATCCGAAGAGCTGACTGTGGAGAAAGGTGTAAAGGACGTGTGCGCGCTCATGAAGGTCAAAGTGCACACCTGCTGGGGTTCCACGCTGTACCACCGAGACGATTTGCCCTTTCCACACGTTTCCAGGTGAGACTTGCCGACGCACACACACTAGAAAATCATTTTTGGAAGAGGGATTTCCTACCTGGTGGCACCAATAGATGTATCAAAGCAAAGTTCATACAATCGAGTCAAATGTGTGTGCAATCTGCAACACGGCCACTTGGTGACGCCAAACACCTCTTGCTGTCACATTCGGCCTGTACATTCATGATGATCTGTTTTGTCAGGCTGCCGGATGTTTACACTCAGTTCAGGAAGGAAGTGGAATCCAAGAGTCAGGTCAGACCTGAGTTGGCAAGCCCGGACCGGCTGAAGCCTCTTCCCGGGGGCCTTCAAGAGGGAGACGTTCCCAGTGCGGCAGACCTGGAGCAAACAGGTACAGTACATTTTTGAAATAATTCAAATGACATCACTTGATTGTATCATGCATGAAAATAAAGATTTCATAAATTACAATGACGGAATAAATAAAAAAAACCTCACTTTGACTTACTTCCAGAGCCTTTGAATGACCCTCGGTCCGCTTTTCCGTGCACTGGCGGTGAAAGTCAGGCGCTGCGCAGACTTCAGCATTATTTCTGGGACACGGTAAGTTCATTTGACACAAGTTAGGACCTTTGAAGGAAACATTGATTTGTCCTCCCAAAGGATGCGGTCGCAACCTATAAGGAGACACGGAACGGCTTGGTGGGCGTGGACTATTCCACCAAATTTGCGCCGTGGTGAGTGTTCCTTTTGTGTCAATGAAATCTCTCAATAGAAATAAAGCGCCTTTTAATAAGCTGTTTTGGACGCTCTGCAGGCTGGCCATGGGCTGCATTTCACCAAGATATATTTATCATCAGATACGCCAATACGAGAGGGAGCGAACGGCCAATCAGAGCACGTACTGGTCAGTCTTTGAGGATTTTATATTCCTTGATATCTTTTGACACGATTCAGTACGATGAACGTTTCATCTCAATGACAGGGTTATTTTTGAACTCTTGTGGCGTGATTACTTCAAGTTTGTAGCACTCAAATATGGAAATCGTCTGTTTCAACTCAAAGGTGAATATTGTCTTCATTGAATTTGAAAGCTTTTTTATTTCCTATATAAAAGCAAAGAATTGTGGTAACAACTTGGCGAGATTTAGAAAAAGCACAAAAACATCCAATCAGTCAGTTCTTGAAATCAAATTCTCTCCATAGGGCTTCAGGACAAAAGCATTCCTTGGAAGACGGACATGACGCTTTTCAACGCATGGAAAGGTTTGCACGGCACTAATACCGACCCACCGAGCGAGCGAGCGAGCTATGGCACGCGCGGAAATGTTTATTTTGTCCAGAGGGACGTACGGGTGTGCCCTTCGTGGATGCCAACATGAGGGAGTTGGCCATGACGGGCTTCATGTCCAACAGAGGGCGCCAAAACGTGGCCAGCTTCCTCACCAAGGACCTGGGCCTTGACTGGAGGATGGGAGCCGAATACTTTGAATACCTTTTGGTAAATTCTTTCAGGCTTTTACCATGCGCCTTCTGCTTTGGGTCAGTAGCGCTTAAAACCCACGTAAAGCCATGTCTTCCCGCAGGTTGACCATGACGTCTGCAGTAACTATGGCAACTGGCTGTACAGCGCGGGCATTGGAAATGACCCCCGGGAGAACAGAAAGTTCAACATGGTCAAGCAAGGACTCGACTATGACAGTTATGTACGTTGGTTCGCTGCGGTCCTGCTATATAGCGGATTTTCACGCGACATCCTGGCTGTATTGCAAATATCTGCTCAAGTATGGCTTTTGTGAAATATTGTTATTGTAAAATTCTAACCCGACACTCATCCTTAGGGCGACTACGTGCGGCGATGGCTTCCCGAGCTGCACAAAATCCGGGGGGCCGATGTGCACACGCCGTGGACCCTCAGCAAGGCGGTGCTATTGCACGCCGACGTCATCCTAGGTGAGACCTATCCCACCCCTGTCGTGGTGGCGCCCGAATGGAGCCGTCACGTTGGCAAGAAACAGGTCAGTCAAACTCAAACAAGCTCATAGGGAGTAGAAGCCTTTCAAAACAAAAGCAGTCTAAATTGTGTTCACGTTGACTCGCTTTTGTTATTTCACAGAACGGGCCGTACCCAAGAGGCAGAAAAGGCCCATCCCACATCCCCAAACAGCACGGTGACAGAGGCGTTGATTTCTATTTCTCCAGAAGCAAAAACTTGTGAGCTTGGATCTTTTCTGACCGTTACAATGGCAAGTTTGTTCTGCCTTCTTCTGGTTAAAGTTAGGGTGCTATTCAAATTGGTTTCTTACATTTAAAATGCTTTTATGATGCAGGAGACTTGCCTTCATTTTTCTTTTTCTCTTTTGTTGTTGTTGTTGAAACCACATATTTCCGTAACGCATCTGGGAGGTCTGCGATTACGGGAAATACGCTCACGCGAGACAAAAGGGGGCGGGAGATGACTTGAGGAAATACTCTTGTGAGAAGAACACAAAACTAGCTACAGACAGAAAGCGTGGTGGGAAAATGTTAGTGCTCAAGGGGCCATGAGATAAAAGAAATAGCTACAATGCATATGTGAAATGGTTTATTTGAAAAGAAGATAATTGAGAGTTTAGGGAAAGGAAATTGGTGAATGGATAGATACAAACATGATTTAGAAAGTCGCAAATTGTCATTGTATTGTGTGTGAGAAAAACAACATATTAGAAACAGCTCTCCCTATGCGATGCATTGGTTATTTCAACAAAACATTTGATATATTTTGTATAAATTGCACAAAAGTTTGGATGCTCTTTGTATTATTTTATCAACATGAAAATGAATATTGGAGTAATCATCACTGCGCGATCGTCGGTGGGCAGTTTATCGGTTCCGCCCACGCGTGACGCACTTCCCATCAGGTACGTTGAGCAATGTTGAAGTAGCCGCAAAAAGAAACCTATTTGAGAAACAACATGGCAGCGTGTTGCACGACGGTGGTCGAGGACCTGTCCACCGTCCCTCTGGTCGCCCTTAACATGAGCGTCAGGAGAACCCTGAGCCTTTACTTGAACCCTCGAACCGTGGTGGCCGCCGACTGGACGATGGTGGCTGAGGCAATGGGCTTCTCTTACCTGGAGATCATCAACTACCAGCAGGTTCCCAATCCCACTGAGCGGCTCTTGGTTGACTGGCAGGCGTGCTCGAGCGAGGCCAGCGTTGGGAAACTTTTGTCCATCTTGGAGGAAGTGGAGAGGAACGACGTCGTGGAAGAGCTTCGTCCTCTTATTGGTACGCTTCGGAACATGATCTCGAAATGTCATCACTTTTACAGAACTTGTTCAAATTAAAAGTACGCATGACTAAACACGTAGCACTTCCGCAAACAGCGGCTGAGCTCCCGATTTACGGAGGTTCAAGTGCGTGTGTCAAGTCAAATAAATCCGAAAAGTAAGCGTACGCTCGATTTCGAAGTCATGATCAGCATAGTAACGCACCCCTCCGTTACTATGCTGATCATGACTTCGGGTTACGTTACGTGACGTTACGTGACGTGCCAAACTACAAGAACAACCAAATAGTTGTCAGCAAAAAGTGAAATAAAGGCACTGTGAACCTGGAACGACGTTGATCGATCGATCTATCTATCTATGTTTTCTGCCTTTCTCTCCGGCAAGATGATGACGTGAGGAAGTATCATGAAAGCTTAAAGAAGAGGGCGGTACGTCCCTTGCAGGTCCCCGAGGTGGACAGCTGCATCCCTCGAACCCCCGAGCTCTCTGGCCTCACCCTGGGGGATGATCCAGAAGGTTAGTCAAGGCTTCCAAACACATGTTCAAAGCATAACTTTATTTTGACTTGCAGGTTCTCCCGAGTTGTTTGACGCTTTCATTTGCTACTGCAAGAGCGACATCAAGTTTGTGCACGAAATGATTCGAGAGCTGGAGCAGACCAACTACCGACTGAAGCTTTGCGTCTTCGACCGCAACGTCCTGCCCGGATCGTGCATTTGGACCATCACTGGCGAGCTCATTGAGAAGAGGTGCAACGGCACGGCACCGTAGATGTTTTGGGTTTTTCTTTCTCCTGCTTTTCACTCTGATGTTTCTGTATTCAGATGTAAGAGGATGGTGGTCGTGATCTCAGATGAATACATCAAAAGTGAAGCCTGTGACTTCCAGACTAAGTTTGCACTCAGCCTTTCTCCTGGTGAATAGTTTGTCTTCTTCTTTTGATTTATGCACTGGTACCTTGACTTCGCCAGTAAGGATTTTTTGGGGAAGATGCCAATTAATAGTTGCATTTGAGGGATAAACCCAATCAACAAATACGATAGCCGGGAAGTAAGATTTGATTGGCACAAGTCAAGGTAACCAGCATATTTGACAACTTTATATGTCAGAAGTCAACTTTTTGCCTCCTTCCGCTGTGACAGGAGCTCGGAATAAACGACTCATCCCCGTGGTGTACAAGTCAATGACAAAAGAGTTCCCGAGGATCCTAAGGTTCCTGACCGTGTGCGACTACACAAATCCCTACACGCAGACCTGGTTTTGGGAACGGCTGGCTAAAGCTCTTTCTCTGCCATAGTTGTGATTGTCATTAGTCTTTTAAAGGTGCTTTTCCGTCAATATATAGAAACCTTTCGGACCCGACACCAAAGATATTATGCAATTCTCAAATGTAATTGTATTCATTAGTTTCATACATTTCATGTCATTTTTATGAATGTAGCCTGTGTTATGATTGACAAACAATGTGCAGAGCTAAATTTGCTAGTTCTTCTGCTCACATTTTTATTGTAAGGATTGGACTGCAGTTTTACCCTTCCTTTTTGATTGTCAGCATGAGATTACTGCGGAAAGGGAAGTGTGAATGTACGTGCAGTACACTTCTACATTTGACTGACTGCTTTTCTCACTTCTCCCCTTTCATATTCTATAGTCTTTGTGTGTTTTTGAAAGGATTTTACAGCTTGATAACGACGTCATTTTAGGCAAAACCTCGAAATAAATGCAAGCAATTTTACAAAGCGTCCACAGCGTGTCGTTCTTGCGCTGTTCTCGCATGTTATTTCAGACACCGCCAGTGGTGTCGCTATTAAGTCATTTCCCCTACAGTGCAACATAATCACACCCCGACCTACTGCCGTATTGTCCAATCAAAACTTTTGGTTTTATTCTTCTCTCATTTGGACTGCCGGTTGAGCTTAAATTGAGGTGACGAACTAAATACTATTCTTATTCATGATAATTACTTAATGAAGGAAATACTTTGCACAAAATGAGTGTAATAAACCTTTTGTTGCTTGTATATGAGCGACAAACTTCCCGTAAATATAAAATGAGGGAATGTTTTTGCTGTGTGACGGAATCCACTCTTGAATCGCGCGTGTTTCATTGATGTAGCGTTGCGTGAACGCAACTCACTGTAAAGGCGACGTTTTTAAAATGTAATTTTTTACATCTTTATGTGGTTTGTACTTTTATTTTTGCGGTGTGACGCCACGGTGTCATTATTTTTGGCCCAATGCAGGTGCGGTAGTTTGCTCGTTCCCATCCGCAGTGAGCACATCCAACATGGCCGCCGAAGCGATCCACACATTGGCTGAGGAATGCAGTAGGCGGGGCTTCGAGTCTTGTGTCAAACTTTGGGAATGACAGCACGAGTGCTGCAGGATTCACAAAGAACGCTAAAGAGTCGCCCTTGTTGCCGCTCCTTGGAATTACTTGGGACTAGACTAGTCTTTTGTTCTTTCCCCAACACTCTGCCTGCGGGGCCCGCCGACACTTTTTCTTCGACGGTGTCAAATGGCATATACCTCAGCCATGTGGGAGGACCTGAGTTCCCAACCGTGGTCCATCAACAAAGATGACTACGAGCTACATGAGGTGATTGGTATGTGATATTACTGTTTGCTAGCTTTCTTCCCCCCCACTCTGTGAATAGGCACCCTCGCTAACGCTAGTACAACCCGTGATATGTTTTCATTGAATCTTCCAAGCATCTTTTTTAGTTGAGCTAATGGGCGGGTGACTTAAATGTAGCACAGTCCTTGCCGGGCGGTGTTAGAACTTCGACTATGTGGAATGTTTCCACTGAGAAAGACAACCCCGCCCAGTGGGGCGACGCCGGTTTGTTGAAACAAGCCATACAACAATGTTGCAGGGGGGGGGGGGGGGTCGCTGATGGTGTTGGGGTACGCTCGCCTGTCTTGTGTGCAGGCAATGAGTTCGATTCCCGCAATAAATGTGCGTGCGTGCGTGCGTGCGTGCGTGCGCGCGTGTGACGAAAGAAACGTCATTAAATATGCAAAAATGTCCTAAAATAACAAAACTATTCAACTGAAACATACTGTATTAAATATATGATAAAATAATCAATTTATTACAATTTCACTACGATCATTTCTTTACATTCAACAATCATTTGAATTGTAAAACAACCCCCCCAAAAAAAAAATCAGTTAATGAAATCAAACTGCTCAACTAATTACAAACAAAATGTAATTGCCAATTGCTGCTTGTCAAAACAATAGTTTTATTTTAAGAAATACAGGATTGAAAGCTTATATTATTCCATATGCTATATGAAACAAGCAGTAGTTTTGAAATCACAAGCCAGTAGATTGCTCTTGCATACCTGCTCATTAAGAAGCTAACTCAAGGCCATGTTAATCTTATAATGTGTCAATTGCACTTCATGAACTCTAGCTGACCCGAGTGCAACTTCTCATTAGTGATTGGAATCACCTCCTTGTGTTTTTAAAGCACTTCAATAGATTTAGCAATGTTTGTGGTGTTTTTCTTCACCCTTATCCAAAGATGTTGGAATATACTGACTAAGCTTAGAGTCCACCGGGGTTCCGTGTCATGGAAATCTTTGATACCTTTTTAATTAGTCGTTCAATTAAATTGTCTTCAGTGTCAATGTCATTGAAAGCGTTATGGCAACAGCCGTAACATGGCTTGTCAAAAAATATGCTTACAGAAAACACACGACAAAGGCTTGCAAAGAGCATGCTTGTTTTGTCAATGTTTTGGCCTTTTTCTATTTGGCTTCGGACGCCATCTGAGGGAGGACGCTTGACTTCAAAATGGTGCGTCTGACAGTATACTGTATACATTAGTGATATTTATATCAAGGCTGTAATGGAAACAAAAGCAGGAAAAGCTAAGCTAACTTGGAACATCCAATATCAATCATCTTACTGTATTGCTACGCCTGATAGAAATGTTGTAAATCCTATTTTTCCTTGTTTCCTGTATGTTTTTGAATTGTCTTTTATCTGAGCAGCCAACATAAATGCACTTTTGCTAACAAAATGTGACATTTTGAGGTCAATTTTACTATCCAGGATGAAATTGTGTTGTGCCTCATTAGTAGCAGACGTGAAGTTTGGAGCAGTGCCCGCCCGCTCGCTGCTGTCGGCGAGACAACTGATATTGTCTGACAGTTGGTCAATACCGCCGCTTTCTCCTCCATCCAAAGTGGCAAAAGTTGTCAACTGCTTCTCAGATATCCACAAAAAGGAGGAGGAGGATCCTATCGGTTTGATGGATTACAAAGACACATCTGTGACACATCAGACTTGCTCAGCTGGTCTTTCCACTTCTTTCCTTTGCGATGGTTTTACGAACAAAGATTTACGGTTGCTGGCAGCCAGTCAGGTGACTCGCCTTTTCACAATTATTTTTTCTGATTATTTTCGCTGAAACAAACGATTTCCCTTCGGTGCGGTGTCAGGAATCACGTTGGCCATCCCTGACGACTAGCTGTTCATTTGCGTTGAGGAATTTACACCCCAACGTGGTCTCGGCAACTGGATCGCCGTGTTTGTTTAAGTTTGTGTTTGCTTCAGTCGGGACCGAACCCCAAACCCCCCCAGAGGTTTGTGAGGTCGCGCTTGTAGTTTGTGGAGAGATTACTAGAGAGCTTTTGAGCTGGGCTTGGTCAGCAATCAATGTTTCTGCTGTCCCCCCCTCCACCTTGTAGTGTAAGATCTCAATCAATTCCACATTCAACCTCTCTCTGTTGGGATTGGGAAAAGTATCACGTCTATTTTGATACTTTAAGAAGTACAAATATTGCCTTTCAATCAAAGTACAAGCTCATACAAATACATTCTGATTGTGTAAAAACAAGTTAACTTGTTGATCATAGAATCATGTCAAAAACAAGAGTCAACCTTAACATTGACAACAAATGACGTCATTTAGGCTAACTTGTGTATATATAGATAAAAAAAACAAGACCTGGCGACTGTCCGCGTCCGTCACATGCAGGACACGACACGGGAAATTGCAATTTTATTAGATTATCATCACAGGCCGCGCTCGTGTTGAATATTTCTTCAGCATTGCTTGAAGCCATATTACAAACGTAAACAGTGAGATTCACAAGGCGGCTCGCTGCCTGGCTTTTAATTCAACTCTGGGAAGGGATTTTGTCTTCAGCGGCCCGCCTCCTGAGCTCCGGTTTCCAAATCTTCATCGGCTCTCGCTTCAATGAAAAGTCCAAACAATGGGCACTTTGTTAATATTTGGGCATAGGCAAGATGAGGGCAAAGGGGGTTAGCAAAAGCTTAGTGGAGGCTGGGCGAGCACGCTGCTCATTCTTCCTTCCAACCCTCAAAGCTTCTTGCCAGAGGAAAAAGTGCTCTCTGACAAACTGTCCAGTGATGGATGAAATGAAATGGGCCAGTGAGAAATAGATAAATGAACCGTTTTTTCCATATTGTGCCTTTATTTGATGCATTAAGTCGCCCAAATTGTCGTTCACCGCTTGCATTCTCTTTTGCAGGGAGCGGGGCCACAGCTGTGGTTCAAGCCGCCTACTGCATCCCGCGCAAGGAGAAGGTGGCCATCAAGCGCATCAACCTGGAGAAGTGCCAGACCAACATGGACGAACTCTTGGTAAGCACGTAGCGTTAGTCTGACAGCATTATTGCTAAATGTCTGAGTTTCTTTGGCGTGAGATAAAAAAAAAAAAGAAAGTTGCTAAGCCAGTCCTACTCTGCTTTCGTATCCTTCTGCTAAATGAAGCAGGTCAACTTTTGGTGTCAGTTCCAATCTTTCCACCACAATGTGTTTACGTTTGTTGCGCCGCTGCTCCCATAGTGGCTCCTCTGTGCCATTGTGGCACCACTTTGCGACACAACGGCCATGACAATCGGTCATTGAGTTGCTCGCTCGGCTTTGAATGTCCTGCCGCACGCAAACGAGCAGACTCCGTAAAAGAGAAACACCAGCGTCACCACGAGAGGCCTAACGAGAGTGCTGTCATTTTATTTCAGCCAGTCTGAAAGTAATAATAGTTATTAAAAAAAAATGAAGAAGTTTTTGCAAAAGTGAAAAAAGCTTGATTTGATTCTTTTTGCGGAGGCTCAATGTTGACACTGACGTTAGCATGCTGCGCTAACGGCTAACACCTCGGCCACCGCTTATTTACAACAGGAACATCTTGTATGATTAACTTTAAGATAGTCACAGGTTTGGGACTCATGCTTACTTGTTTCTTAAAGGCTTGCTCTTTCTTTAGTCATTGAAATTCCCAAACAGTTCATTCTCAAGCTATGACAATCTTCCTTTGGCTCAAAGATTCGTTACAGAATCAATGGTTTCATTGGATCCTTATTGATGGAGTGCGAAAGTGCACACATTTGCTTGACACAGATATGTCAGTGGCATCAGAACATCGGCGCCATACGCTTCCAGTCAGTGACCTAATCCCCGCAACAAAGACCCTCCCCGGTTCTCACATTGTCTGCTGGAAAAAGATGGGCAAACCCGCCAACTGCCGGAGCACCATATCCTCCCTGTTAGACCATTGTTTGTCTTCTGGCCCGCCGAGCCCAGCCCAGCCGAGCTGCAACATAATTGTTCTCTCTGGGCGTGGAGTGTCCAGAGACGGAACGACGGGCAAGGCAACCCGCCGAGTTGTTTGTCGGAGCCGCCAGACTGGAAGATATTGGCAAAATTGGGTCACCATTTGGGTTCAAACACAGGTGGAATGTGACCTCACCTGTCGTCCAAAGAACCCGGTGGGTTTTTGTTTTTTTTCTCTCCTCCCTCCGCCGCGCATATGACACGTGACCATCTTCTGACGTCATTTCCACGGCAAGTATTGCACTTCATTTCCTTAATTGCCTCATGGTGAAACACGTCGGCATGACATTAGCGAGGCCCAAGCACCAGGCAGTAATCTCCTTCCGAAGAATAAATCACCTCAATGTGAGCGGAAATTCAAAGAGATTTGCGAGCAGGGTTTAACCTGGTGACACGACTCAGTATTAAAAAGAAAACTTGATACAGTGGTAGAAATGTGTGATAGCATGAGGCGAGCAGAAGCCAACTTGTGTCGTTTTAAACACACCAATTGACTCGCCACCGTTTTCTTCTTTGTGTTTCAGAAAGAAATCCAGGCTATGAGCCAGTGCCATCACCCCAACATCGTGACTTACTACACCTCATTTGTGGTGAAGGACGAGCTGTGGCTAGTCATGAAGCTGCTAAGTGGCGGTAAGTCAACGTTAGGAACAAATTCCACGGGGGCTCGACGTCTCATCCGTTCTCGTCGATGTGGTCGGCCGTGATTGCGGGGAACGTGACGGCGCTGATCTTCATTGTGTGCGCCGCGTAATGACGGGGCCGCGCTAATAACAGCCTCGACGACGTCCGTGTGGCAGAAGCTGCAATTAAGCAGCGAGAGGATCCGCGCGGAGGAGGCCACCTACCGCCCGCCAGCTGTAGCCAATTCCGCTGTTCCGAAGCCCCGGGAATGTATCGAGGCGGCGGGAAATACGTGGCCACTTCCTAATCACTGGAATAGACACCATGAAAGCAGCGGTCATGCCCTCTTGGTGTCAGCTTCACTGCTAATGTTAAACACCACCTACAAGTCACCGGATTTTCATCCCAGTAGCTAGCTGTGTGTTGAATTGTGAATGAAATGAAATGACTCGAGTTGCACTCTGTGTAAGTGATAGCGCCCAGATGGCTTGTCTGCCCCGCTGGGATGGACTCGAGTACATCAGCCAGCCAGCCTTCCAACGGCCGGGCTTCTCTCTCTGTTGACTTTTATTGAGTGTGGCACTGAAATGCATCTCCAGTAGAAGTGGGTTTTATCGCCTTGCGCTACTGCAAAAAAGAAGGAAAAAAAAGGCTGCTAAGAAGCCAATAGTCGCCGTTGACTTTGCTTTGTCACCAACGTCTGGCATTTGGACCCGGCGTGTCATATGTCGTAAAGGCCGTGCCAAGCCACGCTTCCTCGCCCGCTTTGCAAAGCCGCTCGGCAAGCCGACGCGTCCCGTAACAGTTTCTCAATCACAACGTCGGCCGCGTTCGGATTCCGGGCTCGCCGTAGGTACGCTCTCTCGAGCTTTTCCGGAAATTCCTGTTTGGAAAGTGACACATGACGGCCACGGATTGAATTGCCAACAAAGCCGGCGGGACACAACATGAGTCACGTCGCAGCGAGCTGAGCTGAGTTGAGCTGAGGAATGTCTTCCCAGAAAACCAATATGAAGCCGAGCTCTCGCCGGATGCCAAGTCAAGACTGTCATCGACTTTGTGAATTTTAGCGCAAGTCGCTGGATTCCTTTTAATGATTCCCCCAAAATGCTGACCGAGCGGGTCCCATGGCTTATTCCAAGTCGTCGATGTTTCTGTCAGTCACAATTTGTTGCTTTTTGTTTTTGAACCATTCCGTTCTTGCTTTGTGTGGTCAGGCTCCGTACTGGATGTGATCAAGCACATCATCTCACGAGGCGAGCACAAATCGGGCGTCCTGGACCAGCCTAGCATAGCCACCGTCTTGAAAGATGTTCTCGAGGGCCTCGAGTACCTGCACAAGAACGGACAGATACACAGGTAAAATAGTTTGATTGCGACTGTCAAATAATGCCAACGTGATTCCTATTCCCGCTCCAAAGGCCTGGCATTTACTCAGCGCCGCTTTTCCTCCCTCGAAAGGTCAGCCACGTTGTAAAGACGAAGCTCCAAATGAGTCTGACCGAGCGAGCGCTCGATGCCTTGTCAAATTGCGATGAACAAAGGGGGGGAGTCACTTTGGGAGGTCACGGCGATAGCCAAATGAAAAGCTGTGTCAATCTCGCTGGGAATGGTTGTGAACTTGACCGCGTGGATGTGTCAATGGCAGATTTGCGTACCACGGGAAATGTCATCCCCAAAGCTCTCGTCTAAGCCAGTTCAAGAGCGGGCTAAGTCGCTGCTCCCAAGCTGTCGCCGACGCAGCCGTTGCGTCTTCCTCTTCCTTTCCGGCTCGGCTCGGCTCGGGTCCCATCAGCTCACGCGTGTAAATTATGCAGAGCGAGCTTTGGCCCGGGTGGCTCGTGCACTCGCTTGGCGGCTTTCCCAGAAGCCGATCAAAGCCATTGATTGACGACGAGACGGTGAGGAATGATGAAGCGCCGGCCGTCCGTCCGTGATCGTAAGCGTTGCCACACCTTTAACGGACAATTAGGACGCGAGAGACCATGGATCTGATTAGAAGACACAAATATCTTCAATTGTTTCTTGTAATCATGCACGGATAACATTTCTGCGCATTCCCATCCCGCTTAAGCTGGATCACATGAGTGCCCGCCGGCCGGCCTCAGGGGAGGGGAGGGGAGGGGCTGGGAAGCTCCCATCTTAGATTCTCACGACTGGCGGTAGATATTTGACACGTGGCGGTCAACTGCTTGACCTGGCGCTACCCAGGTGCCACTTTGACACCAGCGCACAACCAGAACACCCCAAACAAGTTTACCCTGTGTACCCTTTTGCCATTATCTCAAACCTCCGCAGAGATCTCAAAGCTGGAAACATTCTTCTCGGAGAAGACGGTTCCGTGCAAATTGCAGGTAAGCCAATCTTTTTGGACTCGAGTATTCCAAAATTCCTCACCTGAAACCTTCATCTGTGGCCAGACTTCGGCGTGAGCGCCTTCCTGGCCACCGGCGGCGACATGACCCGCAACAAAGTGCGCAAGACCTTTGTGGGAACGCCGTGCTGGATGGCCCCCGAAGTGATGGAGCAGGTGGGCGCGTCCTCCCGTTGCTAACCGTGACGACGGGCGCTTCACCAAACTGCTCCTCCAGGTGAAGGGCTACGACTTCAAAGCGGACATCTGGAGTTTCGGAATCACCGCCATCGAGCTGGCTACCGGGGCGGCGCCTTACCACAAATACCCGCCCATGAAGGTCGGCGCTTCTCCGCAACGTCGGCTCGCCATGGCGGGAGAGTTACCAACCGTGGTGTGTTCAGGTGCTGATGCTCACGTTGCAAAACGATCCGCCGGGCTTGGAGACGGGCGTCAGCGACAAGGAGATTGTGAAGAAGTACGGGAAGTCCTTTAGGAAGATGATCTCCATGTGTCTCCAGAGGGACCCGGAGAAAAGGTGAGGGCAATTTTGCATGTGGCTTTGCCTCCATTTGAATTATTTGTTAGCATTAGCTTATTGCCTCAGATGAATTGATCAACGTTTTCACAAGCCTCCTGCTGCTCCAAATCAAAGCGACATTGCGAATGGTCTGCCTTTGTGCTTCTCAGACCAACATCCTCAGAGTTGCTGAAGAATAAATTCTTCCAGAAAGCCAAGGTAGGTCAGAGCCTCCCCTTCAGTGAAGCCGTACAATGAGCTGGCAATGTCTTTGTGTGCGCCAATGATTAATTTTTTTGATTCTACTGTTGACAGACCCACGATTACCTCCTGGATAAACTTCTGCAGAGGGCTCCCACAATGTCAGAGAGGTCGAAAAGGGTGAGAAGAACAACAATCTTTTTTTTTTTTATTCTTGGAAGATGGAGAAAAATGTTGAAATATTCATTACTTCAGAAAAGTTGGGTGTTAAAAGTTTAGACTTTGACACAGTGATGTTAACTTACCAGTGGTAAACTGGCTCCCTCTAGTGGTGGCTTAAAAAATACCAGTCATTGTTTATTCTGGATATTAGTGTAAACTCAAGCTTTTGTCATGTCAATGTGTATTTTTCAAAATCATGACAGAAACTTATTAGAGCTTCCAAATTCCAATTTGTTGCTGGCTTGTTCCAGGTACGCCGCGTTCCAGGATCCAGCGGGCGTCTGCACAAGACGGAGGACGGCGAGTGGGAGTGGAGCGACGACGAGCTGGACGAAGAAAGCGAGGAAGGCAAAGCGGCCGTGGCCGCCTTGCGGGTGAGCAGCGCCTGCCGGCGGTGGCGGCGAGCGACCGCGTGCCTCCTCCTTGCCCTCGTTTGTTTCGTCTCCAGTGTCCGTTGTATCTCCATGTGCGTCTCACCTGTGCGTGTGTCTGTATGTTCTGTTTGACGGCGAAGGAGCAGCAGGTGAAGCCTGCTGGCGCCCCCCGGCGACAAGTGCGCTTCTCCTACCCACTCGAGCTTCCGACGTCCAGGGTTGTTCACTTGCCAGCGCAATACACATGGCCTTCCCCTAACAAGCAAGGACTCTCGTTAGCTCACGCTCACCCTTTGCCAATTGAAGAAAAAAAAAAAGAAAAAAAGTCAACACACTACATTTGGAACAACATCCAGTGCAAAAAGCAGACCACCTGTTTCAGCGAGAGTTCCCCTTCCTGGAAGCCATCT
This sequence comes from Syngnathus leptorhynchus, assembly GCF_054491065.1. Taxonomy (NCBI): domain Eukaryota; kingdom Metazoa; phylum Chordata; class Actinopteri; order Syngnathiformes; family Syngnathidae; genus Syngnathus; species Syngnathus leptorhynchus. Next base: position 7,187,042 of record NC_141213.1, read on the forward strand.
GTATTTTTGTTTCCAATTCCTCCCTCTCTTTTTTTTATTTTGAATGTACTCACCAAATCATCTCCAATCAGTTGCACCTTCAAGTAAAAACGGTTGAAATTTCAGTTGCTGCTTTCTTCTGGGCCACATGTGGGACGGACAATGACGTCGTTTGTTCCAAGGTCACGGGTGCAAATACATGTGCGCTTCCTGTTTGCGACTAACACGGGGCCGTTCCTGGACCGGGCTGCTTTTTGGTTGCCGGGTGACAACAACAACACTTATTTGACGCATGATAACGGTGTGATTCTTTGCTGAACTTTTAATCCTCTAAAAGGGGCCAAAAAGAGTGCAACTTTGCCGTGTGTATTTCTCCACTTGTACTCCGGATGAAAAAGTGAAGAGCTGTATAGAAACAAAAAGAATGTAAGAAAACGGCTGGGGGAATGGTTTCAAGTCTTTAATCAAAAAAGCAATCAGAGGAACTGTAAATAAGCCATTTAACTTCTCTCACCTTCTTGTGTGCCAGCCATTTTCTCCCTTTGTGTGCCCTTCCCAGTACATCCTGTGTGCCCTTTGACCTCCCGTGTGCTCTGCCGACTAAGGCCAGGACAATCTAATGCTCCGTATTTGTCTTTTGACAGTCGCCAAGAGTGAAGGAGGCGCCGCACAACTCTGAGGTGCGTCCTCGGCGCATTTTCCTCGACCCCGGTCGATGGCTTCCGGACGGCAGCTTGACTGGCGTTTGTATCTCAGATGTTCCAGACGCCGGAGCAGTCGAACGTACCTACGCCCGCTACTGCCGCCACTGCAGGCAAAGCACAACTACCTCAGGCCGCGCTTCCGCCACCATCCGCCGTAAGCGCACCTGTCGCCCCTCACCCTGCATCACCAGCAACAACGGATGGAGGAAGCGCCATTGCTGCTCCGACGCCGCTGGTAACGCACAGCTGTACAAAAGAAAGAAGACAACAAACGTAGTTCAAATGCGATGAAGACATGTTTGATGTCACCAATTCTTTTTCACAGGTTCCTCCAGCGGCAAGCAACGTGACATCGCCAATTTGTTTGGTGCTACGGTTAAGGTGTGTTTCAATTGTTGCGATACCTGCTCTGGCTTCTCTTGTAATGGAATTTGCCCCTCCTTTGTAGAAATAAAAAGAAGGAGTTAAATGACATCCGCTTTGAGTTCATGCCTGGCAGAGGTAAGCCAAATGTTTCAATGAAGCCAAAAATGTCCATTCATTTGAAAATCGAATCTGCCAAAATGGAAAAATAGGAATATTAATTGTAATAGAGTGAGTGACTCTGAGGTACTACGGTCGGTTGTCTAGTTGTATACAGGCTCCCTCAAGTGGTCTCTCTCTTTTCTCTCTCTGTCTCTCTCTCTCGTTCTCTCTCTCTCTCGTTCTCTCTCTCTCGTTCTCTCTCTCTCGTTCTCTCTCTCTCTCGTTCTCTCTCTCTCGTTCTCTCTCTCTCGTTCTCTCTCTCTCGTTCTCTCTCTCGTTCTCTCTCTCGTTCTCTCTCTCTCGTTCTCTCTCTCTCTCTCTCTCGTTCTCTCTCTCTCTCTCTCTCGTTCTCTCTCTCTCTCTCTCGTTCTCTCTCTCAGACACAGCAGACGGCGTCTCGCAAGAGCTGGTGTCAGCAGGCCTGGTGGATGGAAGGGATTTAGTAGTAGGTAAGTGGTAACCTCCTTCCTTCAGATTCAAAATCCAAATGTAATACTGACTTTCATTTTACTTTGCAGTTGCTGCAAATTTGCAGAAAATTGTGGATCAGCCTAAAACAGATCAAAATGTCATTTTTAAACTGGTGAGTTGCACAGCATGAGGTCTTTTGCTTAAATGACCATGTTGATATTAGGATCCTGAACAGAATCTTCCCAAAACTCACTCAATAGGTTAGACCAGTATTGTGCTGGGCTGGGCTCTCTCCAGTGGTACACGAAAGAATCGTTGCTTAAGTTCTTGCTCACTTTGTAGAACAATATTTTCCAATAGAATATTGAAGAGCTCATCTTGAACATGTTTAGATCATTAAAAAAAAGTATTTTGGAAATATTGACATTCGATGATGTGTACTTTTTGCAGGCCTCTGGAATCGAGGGATCGGAAATACCAGATGATGTCAAATTGATCGGCTTTGCGCAGCTCACCATTAGCTAAGTCGATGTTTACTACAATGGGACCGGGACTTGCCTAAAAGATGTGAAAATGTTGAGAAAAGAACATATTTAAATCGAGATTGTTACATTTTGTTGCTTTTCTATGGCTGTAAAGAAACCACTACTGCCAAAGAAAATTACTGTTCAACAGCCGTTTGTTAACAGTTTGAAAAAAACGTTTACAGAGTAGTCTAGTTGCTGCGAGAATGTTCAACCCCATTTGGAGTCTTCGCTTTAGCTTTCCTTCGATATTTGGCGCATTTGCACAATGTTCACAATGCCTAAAGCAAAACTACTGAATGCCAACGTTTCAACTCTGAAGAATCACAAAAAAGAAAGGCATGAAGGCAAGGTAGGCCGATTTGAGATCTCCAGTAAAGAGTTGGGAACTCCTTTTGCCCAGCCAGCATATTTATTTTCAATTGCCACGTCGTTTTTGATCCGCTGGTAAAGTCTGTAAATCACGAATCCTTGAGCTAGCGTCCAAAAATCCAACACTTGCATCAGTTTGTTGCATCGACCTAAAAACAAGTCAAGAAATGGCGTTGCCTTAATAATTTGGATAGAATGACAACCGCTGAAAGCACACATTTGCCAAACACTTGATTTACTCGTATGTAAAGAATCAAATCAGGATGTTTTTATACTGGGATCTTTCACGCTTGGCCTTGGATCTGTCTCAAACAATTTTGATGACTTTTCTTCCTTTCTAACCAGAGTGTCAAAATTCCATAAGTGCAAGCCGCAACATTTAGTGGACAGGATATATGCCGTATCTTTGCTTTATCGGATCAGATCAAATATAAAAATGTGACGTAATTACAATCCTGACTGTCCACGCTGTTTTGGTTGAGGATTTCCAAGAATGTTTCTCATGAGGGTTTTTCACCAGAAATGATTTGATCTGTTTGTGGCAGCGAATGGCTTGTTGCCACTGATAGAACATGTATTAAATTCAGAATGTTGTATTGTGTCATTTCCTGAGTCTTAATATGACTGACAGTCATTGGAGTAAATTAGCTCTAATCTGAGAAGTTTTGGCTTGGAGAGAGCAAAGATGCAGGTTGGACCGAACCACATTGGCCCCCCGCCACTCTCAAGCCATTCGCTTGTTTCTACGACGCATCAGGTGGAACAACAAGCCAGACATTTAACAAATGGAATCTGAGCTGGTTGGAAAATCAATCACAGCTCTGGCGGCGACATCTGATAAGAAAACAATGGGGGTGTCCATAATGGAGTGTCTGTGTGACGTCAAAGATCCGACAGCCAATCAGAAAGTGGGGGTGTGGGAGGGCGGGTGTGGCACTTTCAGTTAAGCTTTCTTCCTAATAAAGTGGCCTGTAATTAGGTACACCTGAAAATGGTGGTGTACCTAATGGAGTGTCCGAGTGACATCACTGATCAATCAGCCAATCAGAAAGTGGGGGTGAGGGTGGGTGTGGCACTTGACCATGATTTTTTTCCCTAATAAAGTGGCCTGTTATAGGTACACCTGAAAATGGCAGCGTACCTAATGGAGTGTCCGAATGACGTCACAGATCAACCAGCCAATCAGAAAGTGGGGGTGAGGGCGGGTGTGGCACTTGACCATGATTTTTCCCTAATAAAGTGGCCTGTTATTAGGTACACCTGAAAATGGCGGTGTACCTAATGGAGTGTCCGAGTGACGTCACAGATCAACCAGCCAATCAGAAAGTGGGGGTGAGGGCGGGTGTGGCACTTTTCACTTTCACTTAAACTTTTTTCCTAATGAAGTGATTAGGTACACCTGTGTCCGTGTGACGTCACAGATCAACCAGCCAATCAGAAAGTGGGGGTGAGGGCGGGTGTGGCACTTTTCACTTTTATTTAAGTTTGACAATAATTTTTCCCTAATGAAGTGGCCTGTGATTAGGTACACCTGAAAATGGCGGCGTACCTAATAGAGTGTCCGAGTGACGTCACAGATCAACCAGCCAATCAGAAAGTGGGGGTGAGGGCGGGTGTGGCACTTTTCACTTTCACTTAAACTTTTTCCCTAATGAAGTGATTAGGTACACCTGTGTCCGTGTGACGTCACAGATCAGCCAGCCAATCAGAAAGTGGGGGTGAGGGCGGGTGTGGCACTTTTCACTTTTATTTAAGTTTGACCATAATTTTTCCCTAATGAAGTGGCCTGTGATTTGGTACACCTGAAAATGGCGGCGTACGTAATAGAGTGTCCGAGTGACGTCACAGATCAACCAGCCAATCAGAAAGTGGGGGTGAGGGCGGGTGGGGCACTTTTCACTTTCACTTAAACTTTTTCCCTAATGAAGTGATTAGGTACACCTGTGTCCGTGTGACGTCACAGATCAACCAGCCAATCAGAAAGTGGGGGTGATGGCGGGTGTGGCACTTTTCACTTTTATTTAAGTTTGACCATAATTTTTCCCTAATGAAGTGGCCTGTGATTAGGTACACCTGAAAATGGCGGCGTACCTAATAGAGCGTCCGAGTGACGTCACAGATCAACCAGCCAATCAGAAAGTGGGGGTGAGGGCGGGTGTGGCACTTTTCACTTTCACTTAAACTTTTTCCCTAATGAAGTGATTAGGTACACCTGTGTCCGTGTGACGTCACAGATCAACCAACCAATCAGAAAGTGGGGGTGAGGGCGGGTGTGCCACTTTTCATTTAAGTTTGACCATAATTTTTCCCTAATGAAGTGGCCTGTGATTAGGTACACCTGAAAATGGTGGCGTACCTAATAGAGTGTCCAAGTGACGTCACAGATCAAAGAGCCAATCAGAAAGTGGGGGTGAGGGCGGGTGGGGCACTTTTCACTTTCACTTAAACTTTTTCCCCAATGAAGTGATTAGGTACACCTGTGTCCGTGTGACGTCACAGATCAACCAGCCAATCAGAAAGTGGGGGTGAGGGCGGGTGTGGCACTTTTCACTTTCACGTAAACTTTTTCCCTAATGAAGTGACCTGTGATTAGGTACAGCTGAAAATGGTGGTGTACCTAATGGAGCGTCCGTGTGACGTCACAGATCAAACAGGAAATCAGAAAGTGCGGCATAGGGTGGGTGTGGTCTCCGGTGCCTTGGCATGTCAGGCGGAAAGCCCCCCAGACCTCCAGCTGGAGGGGCGCGGCTCGGATGGTTCGTGCGGCAGCCCCATTTTTCATGCTAACCAGCAGAGGGCGACACACGGTACACTTTTGCTATCTTATGGTCAAATTCAGGGCATCCAAAACGGATATGCGTCATTTCTCTTACTGACCAGCAGAGGGAGACACACGGTACACTTTTGCTATCTTATGGTCAAATTGAGGGAATCCAAAACGGATATGCGTCATTTCTCTTACTGACCAGCAGAGGGCGACACACGGTACACTTTTGCTATCTTATGGTCAAATTCAGGGCATCCAAAACGGATATGCGTCATTTCTCTTACTGACCAGCAGATAGCGACACACGGTACACTTTGGCTATCTTATGGTCAAATTCAGGGAATCCAAAATTGATATGCGTCATTTCTCTTACTGACCAGCAGAGGGCGACACACGGTACACTTTTGCTATCTTATGGTCAAATTCAGGGAATCCAAAACGCATATGCGTCATTTCTCTTACTGACCAGCAGAGGACGACACACGGTACACTTTTGCTATCTTGTGGTCAAATTCAGGGAATCCAAAACGAGTATACGCGTCGCATAGTTCGCGCACACACACAGACACACTCATCGGCTTCATAAGCTTTTATTTACATGCAATAGTGCTCCAGCTCATGTCGGAGCACACACTCAGACAAAAAAAGACAAGCTACACTGTGAATTTCCTTCATTTTTGCTGGCACAACAAAAGCGTAATACTTAAAACAGCGATGAGAGAAATACTGACACCTGTCACAGGTGGCTATTTTGGTAATGAAGCAGGTATGGCTTCAGCTTATCGGCGACTGATAGAAGGATGTCCACAATCCCGTTCAGTGACTTGAAAAAAAATAAATAACTGTACAATATATCGTCTTTTTCACACAATGTAGCATTGTTAATGATGTGGTTATTTCTTTACATCATCGAAAAAAAAACGTTATTGACAGCTCTATAAAGACGGAGTGGAATGAGCCACGCGACAAGTGCTGGTTAAAAGGAATAGGAAGAAAGAAAATGTGAATTACTGTAAAAAAAAAAAAAAATTCCATAATTGCAACATTTTTTAAAAACTTTTTTTAGAAAAAATATACATTTTCTAAAATTTATTTTCTTCAATTAAAATTTGCTAAACAATTGAGAATTATGAATAAAATTTGCATTATTAATTAGCTCATGTGACAAAAGAGTGGAACTTGTGAATAGAACCTCTTTCAATATGAAAAGAACCTTATATACAGTTATCAAACAGAGTATGTACAAAGGCATAAATACATAAATATTTGTGGTAAAAAAAATAAATAAGATTTCTCTATAAACATTTTTTTATGTGAATGTTGCTTCACTGGGCGGGACACTGGCTTCCTGTACGGCATCTTGGGATTGCGACGGCGTGGCGGTCGACGACGACGACGTGGTGAAAATTCCTTCATCTTCCAGAGATACGACGGCTGGGAAAGACGCCAGTTCTGCATTTAGAAAGAGAGAAAAACGTCAAAGCCAAAGTCGCTCAAAGTAAAATGTCAGCTACGAGTGTGCGGAAGTTCCCGGCCTGAATTGTGGCCCACCAAGGAATCCCGACCAAAAAAACAACAGCAGCTGATTAGAAGCACATGAAGACAACCATGACGTCTTCTTACTGTGTTACAAGTGAGCACTGGCTAGAGTTGCGTCATAAAAGATACAAAAGTTCAATTAAGTCATTCCAAAATGAGACCATTTTTTTGGTTTGGTTTTGTTCAAATGGCTGAAGAATGTACTTTGGGAAAGCTCTTCTCCTGCCCCGTCCTCGTCCGGCGTGGACTCTCGCTGGCCGTCCAGGTAACGGGAAGACCGCCCCAGTAGCTGCAACGAGGAATCATCGACCGACTCAAAGGTCTGCTCGTGATGCTCAGAATCACTGAAGGGGGAGGGGGGGAGAAAAATCAGTGAAGAGTTGGAATGTTATCCAAGGTCAGCTGATGTCTGTACGTTACCTGGGGCAGAAGTGGTACCCGTTGGCCAGTCCCTGCTGCGGTAATAACCTGTTGTTGCACTCCATGCCCATGTCTACCTCCTCCTACAACAAATGCCACCCCATCAATACAAGCACACAAGTCGTCAAGTCTTACGATAGTACCTGATGGAGCCCCAGTAGCCCGTGAGCCAGGTGCTCGTGGTGGGCTTTGCCGTTGTGCTCGCTGGGAGGGTAAAGTGCGTGCGGGACGGCGAGGTGGCCGTCGCCGGGGCAGCGCCCCACCAGGGCCAGACCCTGCAAGGGCACCATGGTGTACTGGCACGGCGATGACACGGGGGCGGCCGCGGCCACGGCCGGGAAGCACAAGTCTGACGTTTGTTCTGGGTACAAAAAAGGCCCGTTGTTAAAATTGGGGGAAAATCTTTTTTTTTTTTTTTTTTTAAATCACTCCAAATACAACATTTGACAGAACACAATCATTACTCTGCTTGGCCCAGGCCCTCCACAGGCAGAAGGGGATGAAGACCACGATAATGAAGACAAAGGCGCCCAGGACCACCACGATGAGGTAGGGCAGGTCGCCGGGCCGGGGCACCAGGCCGCCCGAGCGGCCAGTCTCCCGCTCGGGGCCCTCGGAGGGGACGGGCCTGTGATGGTGGGGGCGGGCCTTGGTCTCCAGGATGACCACATTGCCAAAGTCGCTCTCGCCCTTCTCGTTGAAGCTCTGCATCTTGATGTCGTACGCCGTTTCGGGCTGCAGGTCGCCGATGGAGTGCCAGTAGCGGTCGCCCTCCACCACGTCCTTCTTGTAGTCGCTGTCGTTGTCGCTGTCCGTGGGCCGGTAGTAGATGTAGAAGCCGTAGATGGGCGTGTTGTTCACCGGCGTGTACTGCGGAAATTACAACAGAAAAAAATAAACTGCTGTAAAAAGGAATTGAAAGTCAAAACAATAAAAAAAAAAAAAAGCTCTTACCGTCCACTTGAGAATGACGGTGGTCTCATTGATGGCTTCGTTGTAGGTGATGTAGGGTCCGTCCACGGGGCGTTCGTGGGTCCTCCCGCCCACCACCGTGTAGGCCTTGGAGGGGGCGCTGGGCGGGCTGGACCCGATCACGTTGACCGCCACCACTCGGAACTTGTAGGACGTCCCTGTGGGCGGCGACCAAAGCGTTAGTTAAGCGCATTTGCGTGGCCATCCGGTGGGCTGCTGACCTTTCTCCAGGCCGGTGATCTCCACCGAGAGCCGCGAGGGCGGGATGTTTTCCACCGCTGTCACCCAGTCTTCGCCCGCCTTCTTCACCTTCTTGTATTCCACGCGGAAGGACTGGATGGGGAAGCCACGGTTGCCACGCGGGATCCACGCCACGTACGCCGACGTCTCCGTGGCCGTGGACACCGTCGGCTTGTCCGGCGCCTCGGGAGCTGCACCGGATGAGGACTTGTTTTACTCATTATCTGCTGACTGATTTTTTTTTTTTTTTCTTGAGCGACAAATATTGCACATTTTCAGTAAGTTAGGTTTAGTTTGAAAGAAACTTACTGAGAGCTCATCCAGAAGACAGAAGTGAAAGAGAGACTGAGAAAAGTGGATGTTAGTAGTCAAGAAGGACATACAAGTTAATGGAGCGGGGCGACACTCACGCAAAAGGCTTGGCGACGGAACGGCGGGAGTTTTGGGCAGATCGTTATGACCTCCCAATCCTTTACGACCTGATGGACACAAAAGCAAAGTTTGGTTAGCCCACGTGTTAGCCTGAAGCTAGCAAGCATAGATAGCGGAGCTACCTTTCCCAGTCCTGAAGGTCATCATGGCGGGCTGGCCCAAGCCGGCGCAGTTCTTGGCCGCCATCTCCACCTCGTACAGGCTGTCCGGCTGCAGCTTGGCCAGCATCAGCTTGTGCAGGGAGCCCGAGATGCCGCTGGACGTCCACTCGGCCGACGGGTCGCCCACCTGACAAGTTTTCATGTCAAATGCCCTGGGGTATCGATCGCTCGCGCACGATAACCACTTTACCTTCCTGTACTTGATCATGTACTCCAGAACGGGGGCTCCCCGCTCGTGCCGCGGCCTCCACGTGAGCTCGTAGTAGTCGGCTCTGCCCGTGCGAGGCTGACTGAGGATGACGGGCGCCTCGGCCGGCAGAATCTGACCCGGGAGCGCCGCGCAGTCCATTGGCAGCGTGGCCCCCGCCGCCGCGCCGGGCCTCACGGGCGGCTGCTCCCTCAGAACTTTGTCTGGGCTGAGCGGGCGAAAGATGGAGGGCAGCTTGCCCCTGGATGTGATCCCTGGGAGGGAAGACAGAGAGGGAGGGCATAAGTCCCGCTGCGCCAGGCACATGGAGAATAATCCGCAACTAGAAATAATGGCCTCACCGGTGGATACGGCGATGAGTCGAGCGGACGCCTGCGAGCTGCCCACGGCGTTTTCCGCCACGCACTGGTACAAGCCCTCGTCCTGCGGGCCCACGTTGGAGACGCGCAGCATGCGGGGCGTGAGGCGGTGTCGTGGCGACGGCGACAAGGGGACGGCGTTGTGCAGCCAGGTGACGGCCGGCGCAGGCTTGCCGCGCGCCTGGCAGGTGAAGCGCACCGTCTCGCCCAGCGACACCTCTTGCTGCTGCAGTTCCACCTGAGGAGGCTCTGCCCAAAAAATTGCATCTTAAAAAACACCAATGAAATGTGTAAATGCTCCAAAAATGGAACACAGACGTGTGCTGAGTTGATGGTTGACTTGTTGTAAATCAAGAGGGGGGGGGGGGGCAGAGCTTATTACTGCAGAGCCATGACTGTAATTCAAGGCAGCTGCCTGCCCGAGAGGGACTGCGAAAACATATGCGCAAAATCACTGGAAAAACACAAAGCCATAACCTGGACAGGAGACAAGAGAGATGTTTGTCTGCACCAGCTACTCTTCGGTTGACGCCAGAGCTTGGGTGACCGCATCGTGCTAATTTGGTGCAATTTGTACAAACTACTGCTAAATTGGGTTTTTGTTTTGTCTCTTACCAAACACTTGCACATCGTAGAGCACGGCGGCGGCCACGGCGGCCCCGACGCCGTTGTCGGCCCGGCAGGCGTACGTTCCCGAGTCTCCCTCGGCGGCGGCGGCGATCAGCAGGTTGCTGAGCAGGAAGCGGGTGTTGTTGTGCACGCGCAGGTCCTGGCCGTCCTTGGCCCAGGTGACATGCGGCGTGGGCATGCCGCTCGCCACGCACTCCAGCACCAGCCGCTGGCCCCGGGTCACCATGATGGAGCGGGACGCCGGCGGGTAGATGATCCGCGCCGCTTCTGACGTGGAGCCTGGGAGGGTGGGCGGGACACACACGGGGTGGTTAGAATTTCCATCTTGGAAGCCACATCACAATTTCTTCCTTTGAACGGCGTCCAAGCGTTTACGAGAATTATGGCGGCCAGGCGACATCAAATGAACTAAACTGGCAAGTGCGCGCCACATGTGGCCTACAAAGTGGCGGACAGACGGAGCACTATCAATGAATTTGGTTCATCCGGCGACTCACGGCGTATGCGGAGGCGGTCGGCCGAGGACGACGTCTTGACCTCCTGAGTGACGGGATTGTAAGCGGCGCACTTGTACGGGCCCTCGTCCTCCCGCGTGGCGTTGGCGATCTGCAGGTTGCCCGACGGCATGATGAGGTAGTTCCCTGTCCGAGGAGAGAAAGGGAAAAACGTCGCAGATAAGCGTCTGCTACAGCTTGCGGGCATTATTAGCATACCGGCCTCAAAGCACGGACGCTATTCTTCTCGTCCGGGCAACTTTGGACGTAAACACTTATAAATAAACAGCCCACAATTGCTCCGTTTTAACATTCTTGAGATAATCCGCTTTATCTGTGCTTTAATGATGGCCTTAGATAGCGCCGCTATGGCATTCCAGTAAATTATGGAGATAGGATGGGGGGGGCAAACCTTTGGATGTTTCCAGCCATTCCTGCTTGACGCTGTAGCGGACTTGCGCCTTGGGTTGGCTTTCGGGTAGGTGACACTCGATCACGGCCGTGTTGCCTTCGTCCACTTCGATCTCCTGCTGGTCGTCCGGCTCAAAGTCGCGCAGCTCTGAGGAAAAAAAAAGCCGGACGACTCAGTTTGCACGATGGGAATGACGTTAAACGGACGACGGGAATGTTTGGAAAAGCCATTTGGAGTGGAACACAAGCTTTATCCGCAGCTAACTTGACTTCCCAAAGCCTCAGAGTCGTCACGTCAAACTTTCTACTGGGGCCAGCTCACGTTCTGTGGGAAACGTGGGAGGGAATGGGATTAACGGGGGAGGCATGTGCCGCCAGAGTCCCGCAGGCAGACACACAGTCTGCAGACACAGATCTGACCCTTCAACCCCCTGGCGGAGGGGTCAGAGGTGTCCGCGCTCTAGGGTTTCAGGGGCATAGATCTAGTTTGGGTCTGGGGAGGAAGCACCACTCACTGCTCTTAAGAGGCCGGAGGGGAGGTGGGGGGGGGCTGATAGAAGGAGACGATTAAGACAAAAGCAACACATTTTGTCTATTGTTTTTCCAGAAAAGACGTGTGATGTGTCCTTTACAAAACACGAGCTCGATTCATTCTTTTCCACGAGAAGGTGTGTAGCTCTTGGCAGACGGCTTGGCTGGCCTGGCCTGGCCCGGCCCGGCGATTTGCTCAAAGCCAAAGAACAAACGGCGGCTTCTCTGCAAGGCGGCTCTTGATTTACTCACTGGGCCCTGCTGTCTGTCGGAGCTATAAAAGGAGGGGGGGGCGTGCAAAATGCACACCTTCCCGCAGCCAAAGACACGTCAAGCTAAGTGCTGTGAGCGCTCCATTTGCAAAATCAATCAGGTGGTGTTTTTACAGCCGCTGCCCTTCGCCTGGTTTCTGCTCACCTTTCTCCTCCCACATTCTTACCCGCATATGGGCGCCTCTCAGGTGCGTGCGTGCGTGCGTACATCCGAGGATTGATTGCGTTCATAAACCCGAGCGGAGCAACCCCCCCTCGCTTAAATCCTTCATCTTTATGGATTTCCAATTGTAGCGCAAAGGAGAGATCTGAACATGGAGACGGGAGCAGGCACGTACGCCCTCCCTATGGAGCAACTCCCTCGGAGTTCAAGGCCCGGCCGAGGGTGATGACATAGTTAGGCACGGCCTGTTTTGAAATGGTCTCACTGACAACCAATTCAACAAAGGCTGATTTTGTCTACTGCACTCAATTTGCGGGGTGCAACAGTGATAAGGAACCAAAGTGACGAAGAGACGCACAAAGTAACAGCCGGGATGATTTTGTGCAGGGGGGGGGGGGGGGGGGGGATCTTGTCTCGACCGGCCCTGAAACGCCTCCTGGTGTCATCTTCTTCATCATCGTGGCATCTGACAGCCTCACGCATGGCATGGCATGGCTTCACGCCTGACTACACGTTGGAACCTCATCACGGCACAGGGGCCAGCTGTCGGGGTTGAGGGCTATTCGCCAAGTCCTGGTCCCTCTTCCTGTTCTGACTGGCTCCCGGTGTACCTCCCCCCCCCGCCACTCCCCTCCTTTCCATTCCATTCCATTCCATTCCTGTGCTTCAGGTTACACAGCTTCAGGCCTCCTCGCAGTCCCTGGACGCATATCAAATGTAAGCTCGCATGCTCTCAACCCCATTAGAGCAAGGCAAGGCAAGGCAAGGCCAAAAAAAAAAAAAAAGTCTGGGCTAAAGCTCTGTAAAAGTATCCAAAAGGCTTTCTGTGGCGCAGAGTGGGGGTGCGCCAACTCTGTCAGGATGTCGAAGGGGGTGTTTTTCTGTTTTGGGAAGAAAAATACAACAACTTGTGTTTTTTGGACAGAGTGTACAGTGCGCGGCGCTTTACTCACTAGCTGCGGTGACGTCAGCGGGCACACTGGCCAGGGCCCCGACCCCGGTGGTGGCCACACACCGGTAGCGACCTAACGTCACGTTGGACAGCGCGGCGATGAACAAGCCCGCGGGCCCCAGCGCCACGCCCAGGTCTCCGTCCGTAAGCCGTCGGTCGTTCAGGCGCCAGCTGATGGAGGCGGAGGCGGGGCGGGCGGCGCAGCGTAGGCTCACGCTGCCGCCGAGCTTCTGCACCACCGAGCTGGGCTCCTCTGTGAACTCTGGGACTTCATCTACGGGGTTAGGGTTACACAAATACGTCTTCATTCCAGTTCATCACCATTGACACGCAATTTCGACCAAAATTGCATTCTCTAGTTCCGAGCAAATTGCAGCTGCCAGACGCGTTAACACGCCTACCCTGCCAGTCGGAATATTTTGTCCTTGGCAAAGCTTACTCTGCGCCAGGTGTTACTTGGAAAAAAAGGCATCCTTGTACTTCTAACACACACCAACGTAAAGATCTACTCACCAGAGACGGAGGCGCTGCTCTGAAGGCAACATAGCAGTACGGCGCCCAGAGCGCACAATACGGGAGTGCTTCTTTTTCTCATCCATGGAGTCCAGTCACGTTTTCCAGACATCTTCCATGCAACACTCCTCTGAAACACACACACACACGAAAACCCCCACAGTCAGTAACTGCCACACTTCTTTACATTTCCCCCAAGTGGTCTGGGATGCATATTACACTCTTTTAAATCATCTTTGCAGAGGACACAAATGATACGCGACTTTCCATTCCAACTGCACGTAAAGCAACAGGCGGCCATTAGGGAGGCAAGCGCACAAATGAATGAAGCCTTTCTTTGCTGACCCCGTCTACCTGCACCCCCCCATCCAGCCTCCTCCCCTTACCTCCAGCCCATCAAAAAGGCTCCCTCATTCTGTAACACGATGCCTTCCTGCTCAGGTGTAACTGATACAGGTAGAGAGGGTCGCGGACGGGGGGGGGGGGGGGGGTTTGGAGGTAGCTAGGGATGGGGAAAAAAAACAACAACAAAAACAAGAAGGTCCATTGACAGGAGATTTAGGGGGTGGGAAGAAGTCAAGCTCATCAGTACTAAGATAATGTGATGGAATAAAAAATGAAGTAAAGCCAACCACCAATAGACCTAAATACTAAATTCAAATAAATATTTCAAATTCATTCAAAGCAACAAGAAACACTAAGACTTCAAGCTAACAACTAATGGACTTAAATGCATCAGGCCTGAGAACTACAAGCAAACTTAAAAAAACAAAAGACTCAATAAATTAAGCTAATAAAGGCTAACAAAACCACCTAGCGAACCAAAATCAAGTCAGCACGCAAAACCACCAATAGCTCCAAAGAAGTCGCCCTAACTACTGCTAATAAAAGCGACCAAAAAGAACTAAGGGGAACATTTGACCACAAAAACCACCTAAAAAAACAAACAAACAAATTACCACGCTAACTATGCTAATTGAGCTATGTTAACACAAATACTCTGCCTTTGAATGGTTAATGCAGAGAGAGCGTGCATCTCTTCTCCCTTGTTGCTCGCTGCCAAGTTTCCTGAATTCTTTCCTGTCAGGTTAAACTAACAACTTCCCGTCAGGATGAGGAGGGTGGTCCCGCGCCTCTCAAACCTCCCCCCCCCCCGGGTACCAAACATGCATAATATTCATACTGGGCTCCGTGTTCGGCCGCATATCTGTGATTAACCAGGCCGCTGGGAGACAAAAAACAAAGAACGAGCAAGGGAGGGAGGGAGGAAAGAGGATGGAAAGGCTAAAGTTAAAATGAAGAGCTGATGGAAAAACTGTTGTTAATGAAAGCCAATAAGTCTGACAGACGAGCAAGCACAGGACCACACACTGTACGCCGTCAATGAGAGAGAGAGAGAGAGAGAGAGAGAGAGAGCGCGCGAGAGAGCGAGAGAGAGAGAGAGAAAGCAATATTGGATTAGCGACCACCCTCCAACAGACCCCAAAAAAAAAAAAACCACATGTTGTAATAATCACATCATTTATCCAGCCTGCTTTCACTTTTCTTCCCACAATTGTTCATTTTTCTGCAATTATGAGCATTTTACAGCGATGCTGCTAATGCCTCGCTAATGCTATTCCCGCCAAAAACAACAAACACAACTCACTTTAGCTTCTTGTCATCCTACTGGTGTCATTTTGTATTATTTTGTCAACTACTGTTGTACTTATGAGAGGAAGTCTGACTCATTTGTGATCGGAGAGGTTTATTGGACCTTCATTAGCATATACAGGTGTACTGGTCATGAGAAAACAAGATGGCGCATCTCCCTGACAGGCAAATATTTAACTGTTGGAATGGCGGCCATGTTAAGTACATAAACAACCTGTAGCGTGATCACACACGCTACTCTTACATTTACAGGCTCAGGGAGGCCATTTAGTGGCGAGCGCACACGGTAAACAAACAAAGTGTGCGAGCCAGCGTGAAGGCCCTGCGGCTTTTGAGGCCGAAGCTGCGACAGCTGCTCATAAAAAGAGGCAAGCGTGCGTATGTGAGCATCCAGCACCTGTGCCCACACATTCTTTTGCTAACAAAGGACAACATCATCGGACATTGGAACAAAGAAAATGCTTTCATTTCCGGCTTGATTGGTGGGAAGAGTCTACAAATGTCAATTTTGGATCAAATCTTAACACACGGTCGAGGAGAAGGGAGGACGGGCCCGACAGGAGATGAATGCTTGTTAAAACGGCAGTAATACGTCAGCCGTGCCCCCCCCCCCTCACCCCGGGCGGCCGAACATGATTCATTAGTCAGCTGGGCCTGATCTTTGCTTAGCGGATGGGATGGATACCCTGCCTCCAGATGAAAAGTTGCCCTGACATCTATGTCCAACTTTTTCCATCCAGGAAAAGTCACTCGCAGCATCCAAGCTGATGGAAACCAGAACAGTGGCCCCCACCACAAATCCATATATGCTCACCAGCAGCCGTAAAAACTTTTAGCGTACGTGACAACAAGTGGCGCCTTCTATGTCCATGGTATTTGTGGTCACGTGACAGGACACCCCCATTGCCCCCCCCCCTTCTCATTGTGGTGCCAGCCGGGCGGATAAATTCATTTTGACAACCTTGCTAATTGAACAAAACCAGGCTGGAGCCTCCTCCCGGAGTGCTCACATTCCATCTGCTTTCTGGCATGAAGACGACGACAATGAGGAGGAAGGGGCCGTGGTGAGGATGGGGGGGGGGGGGCGCTTGCTGGTAACATACCCCCCCCCCCCCCCCCCCCCCCGTTGCATATTTATCACTCGCCTACCTCCCCCAACTTTTACGTCTTCTTACGCCCCTCCCTTACTCTCTTTCCTCCCCTTTGGATAAACACATGCGGTGTCAAGTGTGAGGAGTGCCGGCGTTTCAACAGGCCGCCACGGCCCACAATGCATAGCTGCGGCGCGGGAGGCCGGTTGCCCCGAGCGACGCTAACAGGCAGAACGCACCTTAATAGAGTGGAGAGTCATTGTAAAGCAGTGAGCCGACGCCCGGACAAAGACCCCCGCGGACCCCTGGAGAAAGGGGAGACGCTGCTCTGAAGGGCCCGGGGAAGAGCTGATGGGCCACGCTCAATGACCAAAGAGGGGGGGGGATGGAGAGGGGGCTCAATGACTAAGTAGGAGTGAGTGGAGGGTTTTATGGATTGATGGAGGACGGTGACTCCCACCAAAAGAGTGGACGAGCCCTTCAGCGACACAATGTGCCAACATATTTCCACCAAGCTGCTCGCTGGCCTCCGGGGCCCGTGCCACGGGCGGGTTACGAGCTGCTTTGGGGGGCGGGGGGGTCCGCGCTCTGCTTAACAAACAAGCTAGTCAACAAGTCAACATAAACAAATCAAGGTTACGTGCGGTTATGTTCCCAATTCCCAGGCAAAAGGGGGTGGAGAAGGACTGCTTCTCACAGGCCATTAAATTCCATACAAAAAACAATCAGTGCATTGCTAACGAGACCCCCCCCCCCTCTCCATCTTTCAATCTAATAATGAGCTATACGTCGGTCCAAATCCGCAGCTCGGTCCCTGCGAACCGACACTAAAGAGCTACACGGCGTCTTGGGGGGATTAGCCAGGGAGATCTGGACAGAATTGAAAGCTGGCTGCCTGGCGGACGGGCGTTCAAATCAATTAGGAGGCGGCGACCAATTTGCATGATTTAGATAACCGAGCCGAATTAACCGCGGTGGGCTAATTACAGCTCACAGACGGACGCATTCCTGCACTTGCCGTGAAGCGCCGGGGCCATGGGAACAGGACGTAATTTTAAAGAAGCCATATGCCTATTAGCCAATCACGTGAGAGGGAGGAAAATGGACAATGGGACAAAGGTAGCTAGCTAGCTAGCTCAAGCTAGTCAAGAAAAAAAAAAACATCTCAATCAAACCAAAACAAATATCTTCAGTTAGTTTTCAAATCATTCCATGGAGCGAAAATAAAACCAACTCTCCATTTCTCTTCAATTATGTGAGGAAAAATTGAGTGTTGTGGCGAGTCATTACTAGATTTGGGCACGCTGAGAAAGCTAACATAATAGTGGCAATTTTGCAGCACTCATCACACACAAGCACTTACATATTTTGCGTGGCCACAAGTATGTTTTCTCTGCCCGCGCATACGCGAGCAATCACACACATGTCCCCATGACATGGTAAAAGTATACTCACACAGGCGCAGAAAAATGCAAACCTCAGGATATTTCTTGCTTTTTCCAATACACATAAAAACAGCTGCCAATTAGATGCTAGATCGTGTGGTAGAGGGCAACATAAGGCACGTGGGCCATATGTGGCTCCTTTTGGTGTTCAATCTGGCCCATCGAGTCTTTTCATTTTTTTAAAAAGAGGTGAACTCACAAGTATGCCAATTTAAAAATCAAATCATTGTTCTGTACTAACCGAACTTTTCAAACTTCATTAGGCACACGCAGATATAGTTCTTTGCGTACATGCAAAAAGGCGAGTCTGCTCGTGTGTTCCTGCATTGTAGAGATTGGAGAAAGAATGTAAGGAGGAAAAGGAAAGGGGGAAGGAGTGTGTGTGTGTGTGGGGGGGGACTTTCTTGCAGACTGAATGGAACCAATTATAAATCAAGAGCAATTTCTGCCTATTATTCAGCAGGAACCCGGCCGGGGAAGGATCCGACGCCCGGCTCGGCAACTCTCGGCGGGAGTACGAGGGGAGGGGGGGGGGCCTCAAATGTTATATGAAAAACAGACATTGGGAACTTGAGATAAGACCCGTAGAGTCACAAGACTCGTCGTGTATAGGAAAAGCAGAAAGAGGAGGAGGCGGGAAACTGAAGTGAGAGCTTCCTGAGAGGAGAACCAGCTGGACTAGGATTCTGGAGGTGGTTAGTCTTTTTTTGTTCCTTTTTTAAAGCACAGCCGCCATTTGTCCTGTCACTCACAACCCTGGAGGAAGGGCTGGCTGGAAGAAGTCGAAAATAGAGGAGAATGGCTAAGAGGCTGCTTGTTTGCGCGCGCATTGGTCAAGGGATGGGATCAAATCAAATCTCAAGAAAAAGCAAAACGCACAGCCAAAAGGAACGGCTTGCTGAACTGAAGTCTCGCTCTCACGCTTGATGCCGTCCGGCTGACAGGAGAGGACGGTGGAAAATTCCAGCTCTCCATAACCCCGAGGCACCCGTGGGCAGGGCTGGGCTGGACTGGGGGGGGACAAGCATCGCTCGACCAGCCAGAATCAAGCCCTGCCAGCCTACAAGTGATTAGCGGTTAACGTCCTTGGTACGGCGCCCGGGTTCCTGAGCGGGAAAGTCGATATGCTGGCATTTTTAAACACAATAATTCATCCAAGACGACAAGGTTAAACAAATGTGTGTGAATGAGCTATTAGCGCGTCGCTAACAACACCCTGTAATCTCTGTCCAAACATCTACCACACACACACACACACACACACACACACACACACACACACACACACACACACACACACACACACACACACACACACACACACACACACACACACACACACACACACACACACACACACACACACACACACACACACACACACACACACACACACACACACACACACACACACACACACACACACACACACACACACACACACACACACACACACACACACACACACACACACACACACACACACACACACACACACACACACACACACACACACACACACACACACACACACACATTGGAGTGGATCAGTGAGCAAACAAGCACTTAGACTTCACAATGTGTGTGAAAGGGCTGACTTCATTAGCGCAGAGTTTCTTAAACATTTTGGGGCCAGGAAGCCTTTTTTCAGGGGACAATTTTGTTCCAAGGACCCCTGATAGGAATTCAACCGAACTGCCATGTGAGCCCAGTGATACTTTTTTCCCCCAAAACAATATTGCTGAGGAACAACAGATAGTTAGCCGGTTCATTTAGCAAGCAAAAAGGATTCAGGGAAAAAAAAAAGGCACGTGGGAAAAGGTTGCACATGCACTCTAAGAGGCACCTGAAGCGGAAAGGGATTTCGTGCCGTTTGATGGCGGTATGTTTAATTAGCCTCAGAAGTCCTTTTTTTTTTATTTATTTTTTTTTTTACTCTCACATTCCAACCCCTCAATGCTGTCCTGGTTGACAGCAAGGATCAGAAGTGGAGTTGGGGGGCACCTGCTTGGCCAGGTGTCCTTCTATGGCTGGACAGAGAAGCCCGGGTTTCTCCCATCAATCAGTACAGACGGACAGACAAGGAGGAATGTTTCACATTTGGTTCAAACTAGTTACAAGCGTAAAAGGAAGCGAAAAGTAAGAGGCCAGCTCTCTATTTCTTCCCGTCCAGAAGGACCACACAGGTGAGGCCCTCGACCGGCCCCCAAAAAACGTCTGTTATGGCTGCACCAGCGTCCCGCTGTCATAGATGAAAGCGTGCCCTCGAGGATGGAGATTTCATTCTTCCCCTTCTCTTTTGTCGCCAACAGGGGTGGGCGACCTTGAGCCCGCGGGCCGTATACTCAAAACAACTCAAAGTCGACAAGGAGTGGTCAAAAAGCACCATTGATTCAATAAATGCTAACAGTTCCTATAATAATGCTAACATACAACAAACTCGCGAGAGTAATTGAGGGCTTCAGCATTCAATCAATAAACAAATCGGTTCTCAGATTAGACCCCACACTCGAGTCGACGTCCGTTTTTACACGCTGGCCTGCAAACGCACCACAACAAGCTTATGGCACCCATTTGGGCAACCGCAGCACCAAAATATACTCCTTGACGGGCACTAAAAATGCTAATGCTAACAGACTGCAGAACATACTTGCAACTCCTTTTATAATGAATTCATTTTACATCGCAGTCTGCTCAGCTTTGGTCATTATGACCAATCACTTGAGTATAAAAAAAAAAACCAAATGTAACCTGAAAACTGTAATACAAGCAGTAGTGACACCCCTCCCCAAAATTCTCTTCTCTTTCTTGAGTGTTTTGTTCAATGGGACTGGTAAACGAGCAGATAATCAGAACCGGAGTCAATTAGTTCAATTCAGGCCTGTCGCACTTGTCAGAACTGATCAAGAACAAAACAAAGTGTTTCTCCATTTGCATCCAAGCAGTTTTCAAAGAGCTTGTGCTCATTAGTTGCGGGTGAGCTGGACCCTATCCCACCTGAATTCAGGCTGGACTCCTCGACGGAAAATCATTGACACACATTCAATTTAGCTCTACAATCCTTTGATTTTCTTCATTTTTAATCCGAGCGACACTTACATCTGTCACTGAGCAAAATCCAAACAATAAAAACAACACCTGTGCCATCACGGTCATTAGCAGGAAAGCTTATGTCAACATTTTCTCCTCATTAAGCAGCAATGGGACGCTGCAAAAACACCATCAGCCGTTTGATAGAAACCACGTGACCCAAAGGCCACTGTTATGATTGGCCAGCATCTCAAGACGGTCAAGTAAATGCACCCACACATACAGTACGTGCAAAAAAAAAACAACAAAAAACCATCCTCGCAATCTTTGCAGGAGAATGATGCGTTCCACTTCACCACAGAGGTCCCAGCAAACATTGTTGCCGTGGGGGTACGTCAACCTAGCAGAACTCCAATGTGTTTATGTTCCCCACAATGGTGGAAACTACATTGGCCGCATGCGGCCCGTACAACGTGTAATAGCGTGAAATAAACACCATTGCCAACCGCAAAAAAAATCACGCAACGTGTTACTTGCTCGTCCAAAAGACGCTCAAGCGAGTTTAACGTGATTAAAGTAGAGTGAAAAAACAAAGAGACGCTAACCAAGTAGTGGCGTCGTGCGTCCACATGGCGAATTCACCGAATTGGCTAAAGCGCAAAAGGCGCATTTGCGGTACAATTATAAATACATTTTGTGCAGTTTCTCCGAAATCTCCATCGATAGATCTGCTCTACTAAGGGGGTTCAAAACTCCACGCATGCTACCACGCTAACATGCGTGACCAAATAGCAACACGCGAACATCACTTTTGGACTTTTCTTGGTCAAAGTCATCACAAGTTTGGCAGTGTCTATTTGATTTCAAAGTAGGGAGCGCAGAGGATTGAAACTCACCAAAAATGCTCGATTTAGCGCTTGCACCTCGTTTTTTCTCAGCAAAGCGATCTTCAGATGGACTTTCCCACCCCAGTAGTCCTCGTCTCCAACAACAAGAAACACAAGGAAAAAACCTTTGCTTCCTTCTTATTCTTCTCGTGTTGCCTTTTTATTTACTGCGGCGGCGGTGGCGGCGACATTTTCTCTGCGTGTTCCCCCGAAAAAGGTTCTCACACTGAAAGGAGGTTTTTGGATGACTGAGCTCTCAAACAATTCTTCCCCCCACTCTCCTCCCTCCTACTTTTTTTTTTTTAGCGACGCCTTCCCAGTCCTCCCATTTCCCAAAGCAGGAGGAGGGACCTTAACAATGCGGGGACTGGATAGACCCACCGCAAACACACACATTACAGCGCTACTGCTTTGCATGCCGCAAACTGCAACCAAAAAGTCCACCTCACTGTTCAACACTTAATTTTAACATTTACCAAAATGCTCATTCCAAAAGCTACGTTGCGCTGTAAGGGGCAATAAATACCGCCCCAGCACTCCTGTTGCTTCCCTCCTCCTGATTTGGTATGCGCAGTTTGTATTGACCCCCCGCCCGCCCCCCTTTTTTTGTGGCCTGCAGGCCCTTCAGTGCACCTGTGTTGTGGGTCAGGTTTTTTTTTTACTGTACAATACACATGCACACTTTCATACTACACTGATCACAGCTTCCCCGCTCCGCTCACTTCCTTCTTTAGGAATTCTTTACTTCACTCAGCACATTTTGGGGGAAATGGAGGCAATCATTCCTGCTCTGTTCAGTAATATATTGTGTGTGTGTGTGTGTGTGTGTGTGTGTGTGTGTGTGTGTGTGTGTGTGTGTGTGTGTGTGTGTGTGTGTGTGTGTGTGTGTGTGTGTGTGTGTGTGTGTGTGTGTGTGTGTGTGTGTGTGTGTGTGTGTGTGTGCGTGCGTGTGCGTGTGGTCAAGTGTCATGGGTATAATCCCATGTTCAAAGTACACAATTGTTTTTTTATTTGTGACCGCACAATAATGGGCTCGGTTTTCCACAGGGTCTTGGAAACATTGGCCGGAAAATGAGACACAGAATAACCATGACAAATTTGATCCAAGAAGAGAATAAGGGCAGCAAAAAAAAAGTGGGCTGCTGCAGCCAAGAATAAACATGTGATAAGGACAAATTGAATTTTATCCAAGAGACTATGGGCAGCGAGAAAAGGATTCGCTGCAGCAAAGTGGAGACTGAGGACTAGAATATCCCCAGTAGAAGGATGAGGACATCCAGAGGACACTGTGGGCCGCAAGTGGAGCGTAACGATGATGGAAGTGACACAGCTGTTGAGGCAAAGAGGAGTTGGTCGTCACGGTAACCGCGTCAACAATGAGCCATGGGGACATCTGACGTGTCATCGCTCCAGACCCTTGAGGGACAAATCGAAGCAGAGCGCTGCATGCTAGGATTGCGTCCCTGCTGGGAGAGGGGCATTCGAGGGGAAGAGAGAGGGAGAGGGTCCCACAGGGCAGGGCCTCAGGGGGATGCGGTATGTTTAATGGGCCTTTCATGGCCGGCCCACAAAGCCCTTTGTCCCACGCTAATTCATCCTGCCCGGCGAGAGCGGGGACGGGTCTGGTTTCACTGGGGAGCTGCGGGCCTTCCTCTTGCTGGCTCGTACGTACATGTAAACAGCATTGGCAATGGGGAAACTACCTGGTCAGCCAAGGTTCAATGTTACACTCCACATTTTTATTTTTTTTTTGCATTTTGGCTCATCCCGGAAAAAGTTGGTCTCATCACTGAGAAGTAAAAAAAGAAGAAGAAAAAAAAAAAAACGACTCCTATTGGTTAGACTCCTAAGGGTGCCTCTTAGTCTCCCCGTGGATGAAATATAAAGATATTGTAAATGAACAAAAAAGCGGCTCCCATTTCTATTTTCTTCCCCAATGTACCCAAACAGCCACGAAAACAAAATCTTGTCGCTGGTCATTAATCTTTGGTTGAGGCTTACATTACAACTCTGAGTCATAGAAAAATTAGTGGCTTTTATTACATCTTTATTTTTTTCCTCATGTTTTTGCTGCGACTTGAAAACGCCACGCGCGGTTTATGCGGGTTGACGACATGTTTGTACGTGCACGTCGCTGCGTCGTATTTCTTCATGGCTAACATCGCTAACGTACGCGTTTTATGCAGCGGCGGCAACGCGAATTAATGGAAGGAACCGCAAGTCAGCCTCGCCTCGCCTCTCCTCGCCTATAACATCCTGGGAGTGGAGTCATTAACTCCAGATTTGATCTGAGGGGAGACTAAGGGCGGCAAGGAAATGGAGCACCTACGGCAAAGTCGAGAATGGGGACCATTGCGTCTCCCGTGTTTACGTCTTCACTTCTCGGTAAGGAAGCAGATACGTATTATCTATCCCAGAGGACCGAGCGAGTACGGCGACGGGAAGACTTGGGGAAATATAAAGTTGAACGAGCGGAGCCGCAAAAAGCGCTCGGTCGCGGTTCAAATCCCAACGATAAACCAGACACTTAAACAACAGGTGTCATTTGGCGTGTGGGTCGGAATAAGCGCGATTAATGAAGCATGATGGGAGCTACGAGTTTGCAGTATAGCGGCCCGAGCGCCGCCGCTTCCTGCGTACGCCTAAAAATAAACCCACAGGAGAGTCCAGCATATGTCAAAAGCTGGACGACTCATTGCTCTTTTTGGCCCTTTTCCTCTGCTCCTGAATGTAGCAAAAGATTCAGAAGAACTCATGGGAAAATGTCTGAGTTGCACATGATGAATGGGAAATACGAACAACTTTTTTGAGTGCAAACTATTTTGAAGGAACAGAGCAGGAAATGCGCTACAGCCAAATGGGTTGGAAGAAACTTGAGTAAAATGCCAAAAGATGTGGAGAAAATATCTTCCGCTCTTGATGGTATCATTTTTGAAACAATGTAGGCTAATCAATCAAAATCACTTGAAATCTAAACTATTTTTTGCCAGCTTTATAAGTTCAATCCGCTTTTTAGGGTTAAGCCACCACAAAAATCGGTTTCAGATGGCAATATAGAGACAATATTGTGTAGCATAAGCCGGGCGGATATTGCGCGGAGCTTCTGCGGCCGCTGCTTCGCGGAACAAGCTTAAAGGATGCAAGAGGGATTCATTCCAGTTATGAATTTTTGGGACGTGGACGTTGGCGGGCGCTATAAGAGTCGAAAGGAACGTTGGCCAAAAAAAATGACATCCCGTCGTCTCCATGGGCAGAAAAACAACAACATGGAGTCATAGGGAGACACACACACTCACACACACACAAACTCACCCTGAGGTCCGACCCCACCTGAGCTTGGATGTGTGCCTCAGCAGCACAATCACCCTGGAATGAAAACACACACACACACACACACACACACACACACACACACACACACACACACACACACACACACACACACACACACACACACACACACACACACACACACACACACACACACACACACACACACACACACACACACACACACACACACACACACACACACACACACACACACACACACACACACACACACACACACACACACACACACACACACACACACACACACACACACACACACACACACACACACACACACACACACACACACACACACACACACACACACACACACACACACACACACACACACACACACACACACACACACACACACACACACACACACACACACACACACACACACACACACACACACACACACACACACACACACACACACACACACACACACACACACACACACACACACACACACACACACACACACACACACACACACACACACACACACACACACACACACACACACACACACACACACACACACACACACACACACACACACACACACACACACTGAGTAAGCTTTAATAATGGAATGAAAAAGAACAATAAAATCTCCGGATATGAACAGTTCCCGAGGCGATGACACACAGCTAAACTCAAACTAGCTTCACATGCATGAAGGTTTGGGAGGGTTTTTTTTGTGTGCATGACTGTACTGTCACTAGATTCATCTAGAATAAAAACAAAACAAACAACCAACAGTCAATCTTGATGAATAGAATTGTTTCTGAAAGTAGAAACAGCCAATACAATAAAAACAGGACTGGCCCCACAATTGAACCCTGTGGAACACCATACAACAAAGGAAACGGATCATTCACTTTCTTAATGTGCTCTGTTGCTCAGTGGAGAGATTTCATATACAAATCGGTGTCAGATTTATTCCTGATGATTCTCGTTTGTATGTTGAAAACGAAGTGTTGTGGCGCTTTGACAGTAAGAGCCGCAAGCCTCGCTCCCTCCGTCTGGTGTCTGAGTCCCACACGTCATCAAGTGTCGTCGTCTGAAAAACTTGTGAATTTATATTCCTAATGGCGCGCGGTGCGGCGCGGCGCGGCGCGGTCGCTTCGCCTATCTAACTGTGTCCAGATGCGGCAGACATTGGTAATTGGACCTGGAGCCAGTCAAATCCCAGGCCAGCTCCAGCTCTCCACCACAGCTGCTCGGCCCACTTTTATGCCTGTGTTTTAAGTCACTTTTTTTTTCTTTTTTTTAATTCAAGCTCTGTGTGCTAGGTGATGTTTGGTCTGAAGCAAGGCTCGGGGTCAGCCAGATGACAAATGGATGGCAGAAGAGGGCCAGACAGTAAAGTTAAGTTACGAGCGCAAGCTGGTTTTGCCTGAGAGGGAGGGTCAAAAGGTAGAAAAGCAGAGAACGCGGCTCGGCCTGGAATGCAAAACGAATTACCCCCACGTGACTTTGGACTAATTGAACATGCTTTTGACACACAAAGCACAAAATAGAAGAGCTGCATTCCCAAAGGTGGGCTAAACTGGGATGAAGACAGGAAAACGCACCTGGTTTTGCCATCCAAACTTGACTTGGATGTCTCCATCCTCCCTCCCTCCCTCTGCTATCATCTATCTACCATCCCTCGCTCCCTCCCTCCCTCCGTCTTTCCATCGCTCCCTCTTGGACTTCCTGCTTTCCAGGCTGCCAGACGGTCGTAATTAACGAGGAAAACGATAGTCCCCCCCGGCCCTCGGGAGCCCTCCACACTGGCCTGAGTGTGTCTTTCGCTATGTGTGTGTACCTCCAGAATTGGCCTACGGTCCCACTTGACTCAATGCGTCTTTATGTTGGAAGCATGAGCTCACCCGCTCCAAGAAATACACCCAATGACTTGCAGGCAACAGAGCCAGCCGCCTGGTATCCAAGAGAAATAACAGGATGGCAAGATGGCTGTCTAAGCTCCACATCCAATGTTTGCGTGTTCTCCGTACCCTCTCGGGCTGCGGGGGCCGATCACAGGGAGCAGCTGATAAAGAGCCACGATACACCGATGCTATCTGTCAGTCACAGCCAGAGGGCGGGACTCTGGGTCCGGATGGGGTCAGAGGGCCCTTTCTGCTTCGGTCCCTCGGCACATCGCCCCCTCCCCCCCCCCCCACGCACACACCCACCTCCTCCTTCCTTATCTAAACAAACAAACAATGGCTCTTTGAGAGGCGCACACATACACAGAAAAAAACTGATTATGCAACATCAAAGACCAACGGCCACAAGTTGCTATTTTACCCCAAAAGCACATCCAAAATATGATAGCCAGAAGTTACATTTCATTCCATTGTCAGCTAGCTAGCTTAGCAGGTTTCTTGTATGTAAACATTCAACTGATGCTTGACACAAAAATATATATATCTATCTATATACGTATATATTGATATATTTTGCCTGACTCCTTCTATAAGGACACGAGCAAAGGGTTGTTTGTTTGTAAAACGAAGCGTCTGCGGAAAAAAGCCACGCTGTTAATTTTCAGTTGCGAAGCCACAATGTTTCTCCAACTGAGAGTGGAGACGCTCCTCTTAGGGCGGTGGCAAACATTGGCCGGTGCCCAACGTCAGCGTTCCGCTTCGACAATGTCACGCTGACAGTTTTTTTTTTTTAAGCTCCCCAACGACAAATCATACGTGTGGACAATTTTCCAAAGCATGTGGAAAACATTAAGGTTTGGGAATCATTTCACCCGCCTCCCTGCCCCCATTCCTCCTTACCTCCTTTTTTTGCTTCAGTCAGTTATTTCTCCCATTGGGGAATTCACGAGCACATCCATCAGCACATCCATCAGCACATCATCACTGCAAACGACAACGGTGGAGTTGCTGATATCGCAATACTGACTGGAAGGACACCAAAATTGAGATGTCATTATCACAATATCTCATGGAAATGAAAAAAGTTCAAAAGAACAGCTGAATCCTAATAGATTGAAAAGTTAGACCGAAATAAACGTTTTTAAAGAGAAACTTAACTGAACACGGTCATTCTTTCTTGTACCACTAGAGGGCGCACATCAGCACGTTACAAATTGTTATATCGACTTCCAAATTAATCGGATGGGGATATAATTGTCAAAAACGTCGTTCGGATAGGAATGGCAATTTACTCATTCTGTGATTTTATGTCGTAATACCGATTTCATCTCGATACGGCCCAGATCACGCCGCCGCAAACGTTTGTGCAAGTGCGTCCGAGCTCCAGTGTGAATCGAATGTGTGCGCGTGTGTTGGTGTAAATATTGTGTTGCGCTCCAGTAGCAGCTCTCGCAGTAGCCGCACGCTTTGGCTGTTTATTTTCTTTCCTGATGGACGACTTCTTATCAAATAAGCCCATGGCGCCCTGCACAGGAAGAACCCCTCCCCGCGGCTAATTAATGACTGACAGCGTGTCGAAGCACAGATGTGGACGGCGGACGCTGAAGTTTGTCTCGTGCCTGCTATGTCTGCGCTTGGATGAAGATAAGACCTTCACAATGCACCCGAAAGGAGTTGATGTGGGTTTCGAGAGTCACAACACAAAGGAGCCAATCAGACGCTGTTTGTTGTTGTTTGTGGCGGTAATTTTGGGAAGGGATACTAAATAACATCAGATGGTGACCAAGCTGAAACTTGACTTGAAATGTTGAATCTTGACATATTTTGCCAATATTACAGCTCCGCTTACCTTGCTGCTCTAACCTCTTTAAAGTTCAATGTTAGTCCACTGAATGGCCACGATAATTGGATTGAACCAACTTTGCCGGCAAAACGCTTTCAAAACTAAAACAAACAACAATCATAACGTCTTGACTCGTTTCAGCTGTTCCCGCGAGCACCCAAAAACTCTGGCGTACCTGACTAAGAAAACACATTTATTTAGATTTTTCGTCTGCTTTCATGAGAGCGCGCCCTAACAGAAACCACCTGGCCATTATGAGACACCCCCCCAGCCCCCCTCCTCCAACTACGATGTTTACGTCCACGTGTGAGCGATGACGTCGACATCACGGTGCGTTTGCGTGTTGGCGAAAGTGCATGTGTGTGTGAATTGTGAGAATAAA
Source organism: Syngnathus leptorhynchus (assembly GCF_054491065.1). NCBI lineage: Eukaryota > Metazoa > Chordata > Actinopteri > Syngnathiformes > Syngnathidae > Syngnathus > Syngnathus leptorhynchus. The sequence continues at coordinate 7,216,171 of NC_141213.1, forward strand.
CAAACACGGCGTGAAGGGGACTCACGTGGCGCTATTATCAGAGCTTGGAGAGAAGACAAACTGGTTTTTTCCCCCGCTGCTTTGATTCCAAGCGGCCTCTGCTGGCTTCCTCCTCGCTTTCTGTGGCGCGCGCGCGCACGCACGCGCGCACGCGCGCACGCACGCACGCACGCACACACACACACACACACACACACACACACACACACACACACACACACACACACACACACACACACACACACACACACACACACACACACACACACACCATCAATTCAACATGTGGCTCTAATCAGCGCATTATTTTTAGATATTTTAATCACTCATGATTTTGTTTTCACGCACTAAAGAGCCTTGTCAATGAAGCTTTCCCGTCCTCTGACCTCTGAGGTCAAAGGTCGCCACTCTTTTTTTTTTTTGCTTTCTTGATTGCAATCAACGGTGACTTCTGGTGAAATGGCAAGACGGACAAATCCCATCCAGTTTGTACCGCGAAGAAAATCCGCAAAATAAAAACTTTGGTTTGGAGGCCGCAGATCAACCCACCTCCGACACAAACACACACGCTGGCTTGTACAGTCAGCATGCGCGCGCGCGCACACACACACACACACACACACACACACACACGCACACACGCACACACGCACGCACACACGCACACACGCACACACGCACACACAATTTGTGGTGTGGTGAGGCATTCATCCTCCCTTCTTTTTTCCTCTCGCTTTCTCCCATACACACACACTGACATACACTCATTAATCTGGGCCGACTCAGGAAACCGCTCCAGTAAACTGGCCGGAGGCCCAGCATGGGAGGGAGAGTGATTTTGGAGCAGGGGAAGGGGCGGGGTGGGGGTGGCTGTCATGAAAGTCGGCGAGCAATATGCAATGAAAAGACTAAAGACTCAAAAGAGAAAGGAAAAGAAAATGTAGTTTTTGCAGTGGAGAAAAGGAAACAAGTTATTCAGATTTTTATGACGTTGGCATCTCGCATACACAGGTACAGTTTTGGTCCCTTCTCTTGCACGATTGAAAATAAATAAAAAAAGAAAGAAAGAAAAAAAGTACTAATGTAAGTGAAAACAGAATTGCCCTCGTAGCGGCATTGATAAAGGCTTGTTCTATTCTATTCGACTCTAATAGATTCCCCCCCCCCCCCCCCCAAGTCTTACAGGACAGAAGAAACCCCCAAAACAAAACAATAAAAGGTTCTGACAGAGCGGACCTGTGGGGGTCACCTACCGCAGAAGCCACCAAGCCGCCCCTCCCCCTTACTAGTCTCTCATCTCGCAAATATACAGTAAAAGGGAACATTTACGTTACAAGTGGCACATGTTGCTGCTTAGACGCTCCAATTGCAAACTCAGGAAGCTTTCACGTCATTGCCGTGTCCGCCGCGAACCCCTCGCTCTGATTAGGTTGAAAAAAAAAAAAACAGAATGAACAGCCAGATTTCTGGGTGGTTTTGGAGCCTTCCAACACTGGATCCCTTTCAGGAAGAATGAGTTTTTTTTTTTTTTTGTGTGCCTTTGGTCAAATAGGATTGCGGGAACCAACAATTTCTGGAAAATAAGCCTCAAATATCTAATCTAGGTATTGGAATTGAGATTTGAACCCCGGACCGCTTGCCATTGTGAACCACTACTCCACTGTGCTGTGCATGGGCAACATTGCGTCTTTTGTTTTTGTTTGTCGACAGTTATTTGCACTCAAGGTTTTTTTTTTTTCCCCAAGCGGGTGAATCAATTGCTCTCCTCCCTTTGAGCAGCTTGTATCATCCGCCGGCGCGCGGCGCGCGGCGGGCCGTAGCCCGAGCCCAAGTGCCCATTACGGCGCCGCAAAGGCCCTTATTAAATGTATATATAGTCACGCTTCAGACCGTGAGACAGCAAGCTCTCGGGGAGGGACGGCAACGGGCCCAATCCAAAACGGCCCCGACCGGCGTGGGCGGGCGGGCGGGTGTTCGGCGAGGCCGCGTCGGGTTTCACGGCGTCCGCGCCAGCAACACACACAAAAGCACACACAATGACTCCTCCTCCTAGCCAGCTCTCATTAGGAACATCTCACTTTAGGCCAGCGGTGTTATTTCAGTGTTTGTAGTTTGTTATGGGAGTGTGTGTGTGTGTGTGTGTGTGTGTGTGTGTGTGTGTGTGTGTGTGTGTGTGTGTGTGTGTGTGTGTGTGTGTGCGTGGAGGGGGGGGGGGGTGCAGAGTGTGATTCCAGATGTATTTTTTATGGCCCTGGCAGGGATGACAGGCCAAGTAAAAAAAAAAATAAAAAAAAAATCTATGGGGAGGAATGTAAGAAGGGGAGGGGTGTGTAGGTGTGGGGGTGTCAGAGTGTTCAGAGGTTTTGGGAGACGTTAAGTACACGGGCCGGCTTTAAGACCTGGGGGAGTGAAATGGAAAGGAGGGAGGGAGGGAGGGAATGAGATTGCTTTTCCTGGCAAAATAACACTCGGCTTTATTGGCTCAGGTGTGCCGAGCTGTGAGCAAGTGTGTGTATGTGTGTGAGAGAGAGACAAGAAGCACATAAACAAACAAAAACAAGACTAGATTAAAATTGAGGAAGCGGGGGGAATTGGCAACTTGTTTGTAAAATGTGATTATAACCATAGAGCTGAAAGTAGTAGAGGGTCAGATGACCGTTCACATTCTCCATTACAATTTTTCATCAGTGAGCCAAACCTGCTTGCTTTGGGAATTTCACCATCGCGCTACCTACGCTAGCCTCATCAGCGAACAAACACGGCCGACATAAGGACAACGCGGCTCCTGCTGTAGCTCATTAGCTACGCTCGTTAATACGCGTCTGTTTTACGGTCCGGCTTCAAAGATCGACTCCACGTTTCATCTGCGGCCTACCTTCTGGAAGGCGGAGAAGAATTCGTCAAGGTTGAGGGGAGCGAAAACAGCTGCCAGGTCACCGTGTCCTGTCCAGTGCTGGAAAACCACCTTTGGTTGCTTCTTCGCTACGAAATAGAAAGAATGATTCAGTTATTTCCCAAAAAAGAACCCAATGAATAAGTCATGCTACCAAGGGCGCTAATGCTAACAATAGCATAGCATGCTCATATTATTGCTAGCGCTGCCTTTTTGTTATGTTGTGTTTGCTCGACACGTCTCGTTTGTGATCAAAGATCACTCGCCCTCACGTTCTACCTCGGGCCTCTCCAGGCAGGCAGGCAGGCAGGCAGGCTGGCAGGTTTGGAGCGCAAAGCATTGTGGGGGATCACAACCAGATGTGCGCTTCTTTTCTCAACACGCACGCTGGCAGCGGTTCAGAACCGGCACCGGGACCCAGCCGGAGGCGACGGCCATGCGTGACCCTGAGCTTGACCTGGTCCAGCGGCACCTCAGACAGGAAAGGGCCGCAATTGCCTTCAGCTGTGACCCCAGCAACCTCGCTTTCTCATTAAGACAAACTGTTTTCAAAGGCAACGCCGCTTTCACTACCACTAAAGTCAACACCCCCGCAGCTCCGAAAGGGGAGGGGGGAGAAATATGGAGGGACGGGGAATGGAATGGAATGAGAAACAAGTCAAAAGTGGAGCCGTAGGGTACGAGGGAGGGAGAGAGAGAGAACAAAAGATCAAGATGAAGGAGAAAGTGAGACAGAAAAAGGGCAAAGTGTAAGAAAATCCAGACTTTTCAGGAGGAGGGGGGAATAGAAATCAGCCATATCACTTGCAGCTGTTGCACGCTTCCCACAATGCACTGCAACTTGGCACGCCGTACTTTTAATAAGACAGGGTGGTGTCACGGTTACGTTCGCGTCGAAGCATCCGCTACGGCAGTGGCGAAGGAAAAAAAGATGACTGCGATGATAATGACAGATGGAAACACGTAATCAGAAACATTCATTTCCAAATTCCGACCCCACGAACTCGGGGTCGCGGCCAGAGACACATTGCATCATACCCGGCAAAAATATAAGAAATAATCATAGAAAAAAATCTAATCAAAACATGATTGGAGAGCTGCACAACCCTACCTACATTTAGTTTCATCAGGTTTAAGTTGAAAAAAAAAAAGTGCCCCAATTTGCACAATTCATGTTGCAAAGCCAAAGAAAACAAACTCAAGAGAGAGCGCCAGGGCATGCTGAGTGTAGTGTGCTGTGCTAGGGCAGGGCAGGGTAGGGGCTTTTCGGGGCTGACTGATGTGCATCCCAAATTGATTTATGAAAACGGCCTTTAATCAATTAAGTGTGGAGAAAGAGGGAGAAAGAGCACATCTCAGGGGGGGGGGGGGGGGGGGAAGAACGTGTGTGAATGATGCTCTCTTTTCTTGAGAGGGGGGGGGGGGGGGGGGTGATATGGGGCACATGTTTCGGATGCCAGAGCGGGCCACAGGTGTCCGACACGCTGGATGGCGTGTTTTGTCCCGTGGTAAAAACACTCGAAACATTCAATGGAGCTGATCCGAGCATCCATCATGGACTGCGAGTGTTGTGCATAAAAAGGGAGGGGGGGGGGGGGGGGACTTGTGAAACTGGACTTCCTGGGTTACCGTTTGAAAAAGTGACAATAAAACCCTTGGAAAGATTTCTCGCTGGACTCAAAAGTTTGGAGAATTGTCAATGTAAAAGACCGGCCACGACAAAAGTGGTGTTAGAGGGGCGACTTTTGTGCCATCGTAATTTCGGATGGCCTTAAATGGCGATTGTATAAAATTGGAGTTGAAGGTAATACAAGTTTTCATCCATGCATGGCGACAAGGGGAGTTGTTTAAAAAGCCCTTTCCTTGCTCGGCCCATTGTGTTTGAGACAGGCATGTGGATGTGTGTGTCAGGAGGATGGGGAGGGGGGGGGTCATGCTGAGAGATCGTTTCTCGTGGCTGTCAGAACTCTATCTGGGATCCAGCCGGAACTAATCAACTCCAAAAGGCCTCCACCGTTACCCAGAGTGCAATGGGCCACGGATCGGGGGCTGGCCGGTGGAAAACAGATACTACGCCCCTCCTTAACCCAAAATGCTGCCCTTACGCACACACACAAGTAGAGTCCCCGCACATACAACACTCCCACTGTTTCACGCCGAAGCAATAATAAACACTTGCGATAATATTTTCACACCAAGCAATGGGCCGCTTCAGATCAGAACATTGCGCAGCTGCAGGAGACACGCCTGCGCACACAGGCACACGCGTACAAATAGCAACCAACACACACACACACTCTACAAAACATTCCATTCAGAGTCCAACTTTGAAATATTCTTAAGAATGTGTTTTGAAGATTTGGTGTTTCTACGTCTTCTTTTGCAATTTAAATCTGATTTGAAAGTTCAAAATTAGCTCCAAGAAGCCTGAAAAACTGTTTTATTGCAGTAATGACTTCCTCTAGCGGCAATAAGAGCCATTACCTTGTATTTCATTGAAATATCGGAGAAGCAACTTGACTATTTGTAGCCTATTTTGAAATATATACAATTCAAAGAAATATTCCAGGCGCATGTCACAGGATAGTGACAAAAGCGTCCATAAATGGAACCTTTTGTCAAAGAGAAGACATGCGCAATGTGTGCTTTGAACCTCGGCGACGTACCAGTGTGTGTTTTGCTGAATGACTTGCACCTCCTTCACGGGGTTGAAGTGGGGGCACGTGGAGATGAACAGACCAATGCTACCCCCCATATCATTGCAAGGATGAGCCCGATGGAGTCTTAAATCCCATTTATTATTGAATCAATGTGGATGTGGACGCATTTGTGTGTTTACCTGTAAACATAATGTCAATGCAAAAATACATTTCTTTTAAGCTCACGCGCATGAGAAAAGTCCTGAGTCCCCGTGGTGATTGTGTGTGTGTGTGTGTGTGTGTGTGTGTGTGTGTGTGTGTGTGTGTGTGTGTGTGTGTGTGTGTGTGTGTGTGTGTGAGTTTAGGGGGTCATTGAGAAGCACTCGGGTGGGGTTAATCTCCATTCACCCTTAACCCTTCACTTTCTCGTCCGGTCACAATGAGCTCTGACCTGCCATCCACCCCCATTTTTTTTTTTAACTCCTGATTTGGTTCCATAGAGTACGTTGCAGTCATTCTTGAATTGTTAGAAAGTGCTGTATAATTTGGGTTGTAACATTATTTTCAGAGTGGGGGTGATTAAAACATTTTTAAAATGGAAACAATCAGTCTCAGAGAGCTGCAGTGCTACTACACTTACCATTGAGGCTTTGGGAGTGACTCCATGTTGCCATCTACTGGCTTTGCTTTGCATTGCACTGCACTGGCTCGCCTCCTTTCTTCGGTACTATAGCTTGTCACGGTATCAGCGAGCTGCAAAAAGTGACCACGTTAAAATGAGACAACTGGTCAATTGAATTGAGTGCGAGAAAGCCAATTTATTTATTTGCGATCAAAGCAAAACATTGAATTATGACGATTTGTGTGCAGACAGAACAAAGCAGCTGTCCTGTACTTGCTGCTTTTGTGTTTGCTGTGGAGGGACAAAGGCACGTTTATATCCAGTAAATGACAAACATCAATTGCGTTTGTGCACCATTACCGACCGGCGTGCTTCCATCCCTCTGAGCCTCTTCATAGTGGTGAGAAAACGCTGGCAAACCGGCTGATCTATAGCATGAGGATGAAACAACTTTTTATAAAATGCCTTCTCAAATGATGGCAAATGTTTGAGATCACCGTTTGTCATCTGCCGGTCTCCAGAGGGATCCGTCGATGCTTCCACTGCCACCTAGGTGACAAGACAGCCCTCACTTACGATCGATGAGATTATAATAAAAACACAAGGTAGCCGGGTCTAACGGTCTACCTGACGGTCTCGGGCTGAAGGCCGAGGGGGGCACGGGGGAGACGGACGGAGACACTCTGGCAGAAAGGGTTTGTTTCTGCTGCTCGATCAGATCCAGCAATCGGCCTCTGGCCGCTGCGCTTTTCCTGTTGACCTCCAGGAGGCGCTGTTGCACATTGCTCACGCTGTTGTTATTCAGAGTCCCCTACAAGAAAGGCAAGGAGATTTGGGCCATTGTATGAAGTCTTTGATGACGCTTTTGTAGCTCACCTGATGATTCTCTTGGCTGACATGTTGACCGAGCCCCGCGGAGCTCTCAGGCCACGGCGAAGTCCTGTCAGGCGTCACTCTGCCGGTGCCGACGGAAGCCGAGCGCTTCTGCTTCGAGCCGCCGTTGCCGGGCGACCCGCCGACGCTCCGGGCACGGCTAATCTGGGCATCGGCGATCACATCCCTGAGGTGGCAGAGCTTGGCGATCTTGGCCTCCAAGGCGTCGGGAGAGAGTCGCAACGTGAGGGGGAGGCTGGCGAGAGGCAGGCTGAAGAGACTAGATGCCGAGCTGGGGGATCGGAGCTCCTTGTCGGCAACCTGATCCGTCTCTGTGGAAAGATGATTATTTTTAATTTTGTGTGTTGTGTGTGTTTGTGAACTAAGTGTCTGACGAGTGGTGGTAAACAAATTGAGGTTACCAGAAATTGGCTGCAAGGCATCTCCCTGTCCAGGTGAGGAGAGTCGGATGGCGGGAGATACGGAAACTGGCGGTCGCTCTGCAACGGGCTGTGGAACTAGACAACAAAGGGACACGCTCAATTGAACATTCCCACTCATCTTTGTAAAGAGCAAATTTCCTGACTCGAGTGATTCTTCACAAGTGCTACAAAGGCCATTAGTGGTACATTGGCACTCTCTAGTGGTATGCAAATGAAACACAGTCCAGACAAAGTTATGTTTGTTCTTGTAGCTATGACATCAGAACCTTGAGGTTGGTTGAGGTGTGTCGCCATTGCCGAAACCACAGAGTCCAGCTTCCTCTCCAGCTCGGCTGTCCGTTGCTGCAACTCTGCCTGTGGACAAGAAAATTCTCAAAAAAACATCTCATGCAGTACAGGAAATGGAAAGTCTACAAACACCTGTGTGTGGATTCCAGTCCAGCCCACCCTATCTCACCTTCAGTGAGGATGTCTCCTCTCTCAAAATCATAGTCTCTGCAGTGAGAGCGTCAATCAAGCTTCGTTGCTCTTTCAGCTTCTCCTCGAGCTTTTGTTTCTCCTCAATCGCAGTCTCGGCGTCATGTTCTCGCTGAGGAACACAAAGAGACTTCATTCATCTCTGAGAAATGCTCGGCACGTTATCTGTGAGGCCTTCTTTTCGGACATTACGTTTTTGAGGAGCCGAACCAGGCGTGCCAGATTGGAGACCAAAGCTACGGAGAAGCCAGTGAAGCCTTGTGCCGAGCGTTGCCGACTCTGCGTCCACGTTTGCGGGCTCAAGGAATCCAAATCGAGCTCCACTTGGGCCAGCATGCTCTGCAGCAGGCCCAAGCCGGACGGTTCCGTGCTGAGAGAGGCCTCGGAGGGCCCGTTCAGCTCTGGCGTCTTGCAGGCGCGCTTCCTGGTCCTTGTCGAGCGACAACTGCCTGCGGGATAACAACATGTACGTAACCAGTGTGTTGAGTATCATGATTCAAGAGGGTGTGTAGTCTTTTGCTACCTGGGAGCCTGGGCGAGAGATCAGGATTGAGGACTTGCGAGACCAGGAAGGAAGGCTCCTCGACGGCTTCCTCCGAACGGTTGCGTCTGGACCGTAAACGCTGGACTGCTGCTGTGGCATTTAGCGCTGAGACCAAAACCAAGATGAACAGTCACGAGGATATTTTAAATCTAACACAAAAACAATTACCAGTTTGGGCTGTTGCGCAGGGAGTTTGAGGACTAGCATATCTGCACTCAGGGACACCGGGACGAATTCTTTGACGCTGGGCTCCTCCAGTCATATTCTTCACCTGAATTTTACTGTAAAAAATAAATAAAATGCTACATGAATGTGTTTGACTTTAATTGCCGGTTTAGATTCAACGGAGATGCGTTTACCTCTGGAGTAGTCGTCTATTTGCGGGCTCTTCATCACTGTAGTAATAGTCGTCGTCTGGTTCCAGAACAGCCTAAAAAATTAGGTTTTTATTTTATTACAAGAGTATGTGTTGGAAGTGCAAAAATACTTCTGGTACAGGCTGGTACCTGTTGATCCACCATGGAGTGATTGAGAGGTGACAGCTCAGTGGAGCTCTGGAAAACTGGAGAGTCCAAGATTGGCGCCACTGTCACACTGGGATGTCCTTTGAAATTAGACAAACATTGTGTGCATTTACATAAAAAACAAAATGTGGGTAATGTGGCATGTTAGTTATTCATTCTACCAGTCTGCCTGCGCGCTGAGTCTCCAAACAGGTCGTTGACTACGGCCAAGGCTCTGTCGGAGCGGGCTAGCACATCCTGCAGCAGCAGCTTGTCAGAAAACACCTGCAAACAAATCCAATACAAGTGTATTCAAGTAGGAAAAGAATATTTGAAGAAACAAACCTTTTTGAAAATAATGCCACACACACCTCTCTGATGATTGTTTGACTGTCTTTGTTCAGAGGACTACATCCAGCCTGCCTGAGGTGAGCTTTCAGCGCTTTCTCTCGCAGCTCCCACTGAGCGGCGGCCTTGTTGTGCGACTTGCGCATCTCGTGGCGATGGTCCTGAGGACACACCGGGAATCAAAGTCACTTTTGCTTGAAGACATTTTAGAACTAAATGGTTAAACGATAGTTACCAGCTCCGCGGGGGTCAGCTTGTGCACGGACAGGTCACTGATGGTGCTCTGAAACCAAAATGTTACTTATAAAGGTGTAAAATAAGCAAGAGGTGACTAGCTGGAAATCTTTTTTTTTTTAATGCATTATTTGAATGTAATTTACAGCCTTCTTACTGTATGTTAGGGGCATATTAGGCAGCGTTCCTATTTACGTACACGTTCAGTTTACGTCAATAGCGTCGTAATCCGAGGACTCGGTTTTTTTGCTCAGTAAATTAGGTTTCTGTACTCACCACCCACTCTCTTTTGGGAGGAGGTGCTGTCTTCTTGGGGCGAAGGGCCTTTTTCAGGCCCTTGCCGTGTTGCGTCCGACATCCGCCTCTAGCAAATGACATGATGTACGCGGGAAAAAGAGCTATTTGACACGTTAGCGGTGTTAGCAGAAACGAAAGTTTATGTTAGCATTAGCGCTCGCCACTACCCAATTTCACGTCGAGCGAGCGAACGATTGAATTTAGCGCTTACTAGGAAAAGTAAACGTTAAACTTCCCGACGTTGGTTTTACAGCTGACGGGTTATTCTAAAAGTTAAATACGCCCCAAAATGTCAGTCGAGCTGTAATATTCAAACGTGTCTTTCGTAGTTTGTTGTGTGAGTTTTTCAACCGTCCCGCGCCACTTCCCCGTATTTGACGTCACGCACGCAGAAGCATGATGGGAATTAAAGCGCTGTCGACCAGTGGTGTGCCAATTTTATTTTTTATTTTTTTACCATGAACGGAATAATTCAGAATCTAAGTATTGTTTGAATAAACAAGTAAACCTATGTGCTATTTATGCAAAGTTATTTTTCTTGTTCGCATCTTTGCGCTGAGGGCATGATGGGAATTGTAGTACTTGGTGACAGGAACGGAGAACGTACAACCTTTTACCGTTTTACTTGAAAAACATCTGGTTTGGTTCCCTGTTAGCTTAACTTCTGGTATAAAATTGGTCGTGAAAATATCTGGCCTTTACAAAAAAAATAATAATAATAACAGGATTTCGATTTGAAGTGAAATGATTATCTTTTTCCACTAGATGGCAGTGTTGCAATGCAATTGATACCGTGCCTCCCTTAGCCGCCACATCTAAATAAAAAGTTACACAAGTAACGAATGCAGACAGTGTCATTATATTGCTTTTCCATCTACCCATTATTTTACAATGAACAAAGAGTCACTTTTATTGTTTTTGATTGGGTTCAAGCGTTAATTCGATTGGTGCTCTTTTACCTGGCCAGCTGTCATTCCAGACTCCCTCCCCACGCCCCACTTGTGACGCAATGTCCCGGGCGTGCAAGCTTGGCCTGACCCAGCAGGACCTGGACTTCACTTGTGCTCTGTTCTCGTTGGGACGCCCCTGTTGCAAAATGCGAGACGCACCACTCACGTTTGCAAGAGGCGCTCACGGGACCACACGGACACTCGGAGAATACATTGGAGACCCGTCTACCGTCTCCTCTGACTGGATTTAATGCAGAAAAGTCGCATCTGGAGACTCAAGTTGAACCTCGAGGGATAATCGCGTGGAGTCGGTCGGTCCTTTTTGTAAAGGCAATTACGCACGGGAATTCTCAAACCAATGCCAGCGCAAGAGTTGTGCATCACTTTTCTTAATTCCCACGGCTCCTCTCATAGTTCCGGTGAATCCTAGCAGCGGGCCTTTTTTTCTATCGCCCCCTGCCCTGCCCTGCCCTCCCCTCCCAGGATGTGGGCCGTAGGACTCCCGGCCGCCGTGGCCGTGACCCTTCTGCTGGTCACCGTCGACGTGCAGGCCAGCGGTGAGTACTGCCACGGTTGGCACGACGCCCAGGGAGGGTGGAAGGAAGGCTTCCAGTGCCCAGAGAAGATCGATGGCGTGGACGCCATTATTTGCTGCGGAAAGTGCGAGCTGCGTTACTGCTGCTCCAGCACGGACGCGCGGCTGGACCAGGGCACTTGTGACAACGATAGGCGGGCCCTGGAACCCGGGGCCGAGGGCAAAGAGACCAAGGACTCCGATGCAGGTACGAGCACTCACTCGGGTCTTGGGGAAGGAAATCGGTGGAGTTCTCCGATGAAAATCTTGCTGAAAATGAGTTTGGAAAGTACATTTGCAAACGCAATCCGTTGCTGTATTTAAATCTGTTTTTGGACTAACTCTCACGAGGTTTTACGATTGGATTTGGAACGATTACACGGTGGTCCCATGAAGCGCCCCGTGGTGCGTACAGTAAGTCCTTGTTGAGAGGAACATCAGCGGCCGGCAACAGCTGCACAACAGACACACACCATTTGCTTGGGCTCCCAAATGGTCCTAAAGTGGACTTTTAAAAATAGAATAGTCGGGCGCTGGTGGAATCAAGTCAGGACTCCAAGTGGAGCGCTGACAGCTCTGCCCCGTTAAAACATACGCACCTTCTCAAATCACCTTTGATTTTGAAGGCCATCATCTGCTGCCCAGCCCAGAGATTCCCTCTCTGCTCAACCACTATGACCTACAAATTAGATTCGAAGCACAGCATAAATAAAACAACCAGATTGAAAATTGCGGGTAACATTCATGTCCAGTTTTTTGATCGTGCGTAATGACTGCAGGAACTGCTGTATACATTTCATCCGCTGGCTCCCGGCCAACCTTACATTTTTTAACCCCCCCCAAAAGGCTCAGTTGCATTTGATCCATTTTCCTACGCTTTACAGGCTATTAATCACTCAAGGCAAGGAATACACACAGCGACTTTGATGACTAACAGGCAGGACGTTATTAATGTGCTCCGTCATGAGGAAACGTGGCGTTCAGGTAACGGGAGAATACCTGGAGGGCCCGGCCGGATCCGAGCGCCCCGTGTTCCCTAAAAGTGGAGCCGCGACAGGTGTGGGTGGGACGGACAGGCGCTGTGAAAAAAGGGAGACATTTGCAAAGCCATTTGTATGGCTCAGCTCTACTACGCCTTTTATCCCATTGCGTTTATCAGCTGTGATGTGAATTTGAACCTTAGAAAGCGGCGGAAAATCTCCCTCATGGTTCAGGCATCTGTAGGTGGTTAGTTCAGATTTGCAGATTAGCGGGACTACCTTGATGTGCGCAGAGGGATACTCACGTGCTAATGCATCTTTTGGAACGGAAGCGGTTTGGATTGAGGACAAACACAGATATGATCGTGAAAATCGTCGGTTTATGTTCACAAATAAATAGAAACAATTGCTGTTGAGAGGCTGAAAATGGCTCCAAACAACAACCTCAAGTACCTGAAGCGATTTTCAAGACATGGCATACATGCTAAAGCAAAAGCATCAAAACATAAATACCACAAAACCCTGATGAAGAATACAAGTAGGATACTTGATGCCCATATAAGTCGAAGAAAAGAGGCCAGTGACCCTTCCCGTGTGCTGCCGGCAGGGCCCGAGGGACATTACCCCTATATGTGTAGCCATAACAGACTTATAGAAAGAGTTCCTGTGAGAAGAAGCTGTTTATTAGGAGCCAGGTGTCGGGTGAAATATGTTAGAAGTTGACACCTCACTTCTGCCTTTGGTGTCACCAGCCCTCCTTTTCCTCCTCCTCTTCTCCATCACGCATGCCCTCCTACTTTTTAAGTCGGAAGCTTCACATGCTGTAATCTGCACTAATACCTCTCTGCTTTTGATGGGCATTCAGAGAGGGGGGTGGGGGGTGGGGGCTGCAGACAAAGGGAAATTGGAGCTAGTCGCCCGGTTCTCCACGTTACGCCCCGTGACACTCCTTGAGAATGGAAAAGAACTGCAGAGCCGAGGGCGGCAATCAAATCGCGTGTGATATAACATGGACGTTCATGTTTTGGTCGCCATTGGGAGTACACACTGGAAATGATACGGCATGGAAATGTTTCTCCTAAAATGGTGATACTTTCAGTCATTTTCACACAATTATCCCAAACGGAGGGTGGGGCCGCCCCGGCCCCTGCACGGCCCTGCTTTCATTGTTCTTTTTCTGTGGATTGCCCTTAGATAAATTGAAGGACAGCTACTACTCTCGCTACGAACGTTAACCATGACAGGAATGATAATTCTATCTTGAAAGCAAACTAATGGACACTCGGCTTATTTACAAAGGCCTCGCGGAGCTGGCAGAGGTCACTCGCTCGCTCGCTCATTCTCCAGTTGCTCTTTGGGATATAAAAGTCGGCCAGACGAGACGGGCTCGCTTCTTTGATTTTCATTAAATCATTGGACGCTGAATGCCTTCTTTTCTTGAAGCGCAAGCCAAGCGCTGCAAAGTCCGGCCAGGAATAACTGGCTCAAGAATGTTACCCCCCCACACCCCCACCTCACTCCTAACACACATAAATACCTTGCTTACACTCGCTGGCCACTTCATTAGGTACAAAGGCATTGCAGTCTCCATAGATTTTTTTTAGATTATTTTTTTGTTATAGCAACTGCTTTGAAAGTACACAGACCACTTTGGTATTTTTATTACGTTTGTGTTCCGGGGAGATGGCGCCGCACCAACTGTCAGGATGTTGAACTGGGTGCGTAGCTTCAAAAGTTGGGGAAAGGTTGCTAGAAAACACTTTTAGCTTGTTTTTTCTTCAGGGTGTTTACGGCCGATAGGGTGTGTCCGAGTCTAAAGGGACAGCGAAAAGAATTTGGGAAAGACCCCTTTAAAGGAACCTAAAAGGTTTGCGCTGGATTTTTTGCCTGGTAGGAGGGGTGAGCACCAAATTTTGTTGCTTAAAACCTTTGGGACAGGCTGCACCGTTGTGGGAGTGGTCACAGCTGAAGTGTGAAAGGTTTTTAGAGACTCATTCTAATACATTTTGAAAAATTCAAATACTCAGATGAGTTGTCAAACGAAATTCATCAAATTCAATGATCCATCTCTCCTTGCACGCCGCGTCACAAGCGACATGTTGTTCGCACACACAGTGAAGTAGAGGGGACACAGCGGGGGGGGGGGCTGCGGATTAGACCAGATCAAAACAAAGTAGACAAGTGCTAATGAGAGTCTCGGACTCCCTGGGAAGCAAATCCCGCCGCACCTTTCGCTCCCAAGGGGGCAAGCTTTTTGTGTCCTTGTCTCGGCCAATCGGCACTCAGTTGTCAAGACAGGCAGCAAGTAGCGTTCTTACTTGACATTGTGGTGTCTCTCCGCAGTTCCCATCTACGTCCCATTCCTCATCGTGGGTTCGGTGTTTGTGGCCTTCGTCCTGGTGGGCTCGGTGGTGGCCATGTGCTGCTGCCGCTGCCTGCGCCCCAAGCAGGAGCTGGCGTCAGCGGCGGGCGGCGCCGCCGGTGGCCGTCTCCTGGAGACCATCCCCATGATGTCCAGCTCCGGCACCTCCAGGGGCTCGTCGTCGCGCCAGTCCAGCACCGCCACGTCGTCCAGTTCCTCGGCCCCGTCCGCCGCCAACGCCCGTCCGGGGGCCCTGGCGGTCCGAGCGCAGGCCTCCTGCCGCCTGCCGCCCGACGCCAGCGTCTTCGTCAACATGCCCACCAACTTCTCGGTTCTCAACTGCCAGCAGGCCACGCAGATCATGCCCCACCAGGGACAGTTCCTGCATCCGCAGTACATCGGCTACGCCCATCCGGTGTCCCCCGCTTTTATGGACCCCAACCAAGGCGGGTACAGACCCCTCCAGTCCCCTTGCCCTCCCCCTCAAGCCGGAGTCTCCAGTGAGCAGAAATACCCCCCAGTGACGGTGTGACGACCCGTCAAGCTCCACCTGAGCGGCTTCTGTTGCGCTCCCCCCCACCCCGTTCGTAGGACTCCCGGTGTTCGGGCTCAGCTCAGCTCAGCTTACAAACGTGGGCTCCGGAATACTTGCAAGTATGAAAGATTTGTGTGTTTGTAGCAGCGATGACTGGGGTGATTTATGCAAGGTGTGTGCGTGATGACAAGCGCAGACGGTCTCCCCGCGGACTATTTCAACGCTAATGAAGTGAGCGAGGCGCACGGACCGTGACGCTCCAGAATGTTTTTCCCGCCGCCGCCCCGGCGTGAGAAAGCGCCGATGTCACCCAAAGGGTGGCGAGGCGGCGCTTTGAAGACGATACTCCCCCGCACGCAACGCGCCCCCCCCCCTTTTACTGGATTTAACACTAGCATAGTTGAGTGCGTGTGGCGAGAAAGCAAGCAGTCGCCCGTTGCCTTCAAAATGCAGGAATGTGCACTCAGCTTGTGCTGTTTGTTGGTGGTGCGCTGGTGCCAATTTTAATATCAACATGGAAGTAAATAAAAACAAAAACTGTCATTTTCAAGGAAGCTTGTGCATCTTACTTGCTCACTTTCACAATCAAAATAGAGCAAAAAATCCAGACAGATTTGGCGCACCCAAGCGACCCCTGGCTCAGATAGAGCGCTAATAGCTTGTTCACCATTTTTTTTCAGTCATATTCGTCAAGCCCTCGCAAGACACTAATGACACATTGGCAGACGGCTCCACCACCCACAGCGGATGCTGGAACAAATTGCCGTCACATCATCAGACGCTCTCGGCGGGCCGGAGAAGAACAAGGGGGGGGGGGATTTTGGCTAGGCCCGTACTTACAGTTAAGTAGCTCCGGGAGTGGATGGATTCTCCATACTGCGGCAGCTGCAAGTCCAGGAAGGTGGGTGGGAAAGGCATCTCCACTTGGACACGAGAGATTCGGGGGGGGGGGGGGGGGTCTTTGTAAATTGGATGCTGTAAAGCTCGGGAAAAGGAACAGATGAGAACCACACAGGAAGAAAATAATTGGAAATATAAAAAAAGAAGTGCAACAGCCAACGATTCAAAATAATTGACTATACATTTGAATTTTAAAAAGAATCAAAATAAAATAGGCAACAACAAAATAAGTTAGCTTTTTTTAACTTTTATAATAGCAAGGTTGCGTCGTAAAAATAATAAAGAAATCAATTTGCCCGTAATTTTCCATTTGCCGGCCGCACATGAAAATCAATGAAGTGATCACACGAGAACGTCGCCGGGAACCGCACAAAAGGCCGATTGTGAGAGCCGCCCGATGGCGTGACCAAAAAGAAACAGCAGACGCCTTTCGGGATTGATTGGATTTAATGTTTGGGACTCGGACGGACAGACGGGACAATGCGTCCCCTCTCTACGAGCCGTCATCGTGGCATTCCTGAAGCAGAGCGCCGTCCACACGACAAGACGCCACATTCACAAAAACAAACAAAAAACCACAAACAAAATACAGCAGAGCAAAAAGAATCCCTTTTTGTTGATTTGGATGCATACTAATGCCCTTTCCTACCCGTGCGCTGAATTGTCTGAGCACCACAACACGCGAGTGCGCCTCGCCTCGCTCGTTCTTCAATTATTTTAATAGTCAATAATGAGATTAGTGTGTCGAATCTTCCTACTCGTGAGGACATAAGAGTAAAGGGACAATTCAGTGCATTAGTAGGACATCAAATAAGAGTCCAACGGCTCGCCAAAACTAGGTCAAGTCCAACATTCCTTCGGGAGGACTTTGGAGTACAAAAATACAGACAAAGAAAAAAAATAAACATTCCAAAAAGAAAAAAGATGAGCAGTGGAGATGGGCAAGATTGGAAGTCAGGCGATAAGGAAGATGGATGTTCCACTAGTTGGTTGGGAGGGGTGGAGAGGGGAGGGAGGGTCTGGGGGTGGGCGGGAGTCCGAACGTTCCGCCTCAGTTGTATCCCCTGTGGCGTTTGGCAGCGCTCGGAATGGAATTCATCCGTGCATGTTTATTTGGACGTGAACCCCCAGTTCCCTTCTGATGTCGGCATGTGATGACTGAATTGCGAGGGGTGGGTGCGTGGGTGGCTGGGTGGGCGGCTGGCTGGTTGGTTGGTTGATTGGTTGCTTGCTTGGTTGGTTGGTTGGTTGGTTGGTTGGTTGGTTGGTTGGGTGAGTACAGCGGAACGCACCAATCAGGCTTCGCAGTCTCTGACTTGCGGTGCTTGAAAGCGTCATACGGAATAATCCATACGCTCGGGGTCCCCGGGGGGAGGACTTCAGGGGTTAGATGCTGGGCCGCTGGCGGGTGGTGTCGTACGAGCGCACCACCTGCGATTGGGACACCACGCCGTGCTCCTCCTGGGAGAAGGCGTAGCCATCTGTGGATGGATAAGTGCTGGTGGTGATGATGATGGCCGTGCGGTATGGTGGAGCAGACCTTAGCGAAGGCGTACTCACGCGTGACGGGCTGCTGCAGCGAGTTGGAGCGGCCGATGCTGGAGGGCGTCTTCCTAAAGACTCTTGTCAGTAGATGGGCACGTTCGTTTAGACTGCGGGCGGCCAGAGAGACGTTTCATGGTAAGGTTTAAAAAAAAAAAAAAAAAAAAAAAAAAAAGGGGGGGGGGGGGCGCACACATACACACACTTAAGCGCTAACTATTGACTCTACTGGGTCAACATTGATTCTGTTTACTGTTGCAGAATGTGGGTCGAAAAGCTTGGCGCACAACGCGGCCGTTCAACGAGAGCGTGCTTGAGGACCACAACTGAAAAAAAATGACAGTTGACGTGCGTGCGTGCGTGCGCGCGCGTGCTTTTTGTTGTTGTTGTTCAGTTAAAGAAGTTCAACTCGTTTTTTGACGGCAAATAAAAACGAGTCTGCGATAAACTTTGCATCGGAAGTTGCCTGTGACAAGGTGAGTTTTGCCAAACAGGATCTCCACAGTGGACCCACAGAAGAAGACTGGAGCCTCTGTGTGAAGACCACACACCGTCACGGCCGCTCTCCTCTCCCGCCCAAGCAAAATAACGAAGCGCCTCGTCATCGCGTCGCCGCAAACGCTGTCTTTTTGCAAAAGGGCCTTTTCCCGAGAGAACCGGACGAGCGAGTCCGCCGCCAAAACAAACGGCGTCCGTTGAATAGAAAGCGGAAAGGTTGCAATCCTTCCTCCAAACACAGATGTAGCGGACGCTACACTGTAACTCGCCTCATTGGCCCCGTTTGGCCTCGTGCGTACGTTGCCTGTGCTCTTCTAGAAAAGCGCCTTGTGTGCGTGCGTTGCGTATAAAGGAGCATTTGAAGGGAAGGCCGCTAATTAACGTCTAAGTGCAGCAGCAATGGCTCCGGTTGACGTGTTAACGACACACTTTGGAGGCCAAATGCAAGAAACTACTGCTTACTTTCTACCACTTCTACACACACACACACACACACACACACACACACACACACACACACACACACACACACACACGCACACACGCACACACGCACACACGCACACACGCGCAAGTGAATCTCAATACAACACACCAAGTCCGTGCAGCAGGTCAAATTGGTCCACCTACGAAGCGTTGCAATTTGATTTTTGGGGAAAAATAGAAATGATCAACATGCGAGAACAAAGGCGGGTGAAAGGTCGGTCAAGGTCAGAGATCACACAGCGGGACAGTTGCCACGCGGGAGCGACTACTACCTCCGTTCCGCCTCTAGGGGACCTGGGCCTGGCCTTTGGTTCTGATAATGACGATTATAGTTATCGTCGAGTGAACTTTACGGCTATCCTAAATATAGAAAATCATAGAATTCCCCTATGGAAAATCGATGCGGTCAAATACCTGCGTCCGCTGGCGTCCCTGAGCACGGCGGCGCCCGGGTCCACGGCGCGGGCCTCCAGCTCCTGCACCTCCTCCAGCAGCGACTTCCTCACCGACCGACGCGTCCTGCCGACGAGCGTGGTGATTGGCTCCAATCAAATATCAGCGTGTGCGTCGTACGTGTACTTACGCCGCCCAAACGAAGTCCTTGAGCAAGCAGACGGCGGGCACCAGGAGCAGCCCTAACCAGAAGTACCAGCACTGCATCACGCTGCCAGCCTGCCAGCACAACGAGCAAAGCCTATATTGCTGCTCAAAATGTTCTGTTCAATTTCAGCCACGTTATGACAGATGTGTCCGCCCAATTTTATGCTGATCTATGCAACTGGTGTCAGGGGTTCATTTTCTTCCCAACTTTCCAGTGGCCCTCGTGTATCCTTTTTCATGACTAATCAATCAAACGGTCATCCGACTTTGGACGCCGTGCTCTGCTAAAAAAAAAAAAAATTGGCCGCGTGTCTGTCTAGTATATCCGTTTGTGATTAGGGCTCGTTTGGAGCAATTCCCGAGTCGGTCAAAGTGCGAGCGCTGGAAGCAGCTGTGGCCTCCGCTCCGCGCAACTATAAAGTCCACGCAGATCATTTGCTCTTCTCTGGGGAAGGACGGGATGAAGATGCGGAAAACTATGAGAAAATATCTCTGGCAACAGTTGGAAGCAGAAATCACAGCAAAAACTCGTCACACGAGGCTTTTGAGTTATTAGTCACAGTTGGGACACATATAAAGTTCAGACTTGGAAAGACGCAGTCGTCAGCCACGCGAGTCAACATTTCTTCTTTTCGCCATGCCATTGATGAAAATGACATTCGAAATGGTGAAAGACTGCTTGGGGTCTCGTCCGCCGCCCCTTCCGCAGTCAGCCGGAGCAGCTGCTGGGATATTTGAGCGCATTCCGGATCCCTGACACAAATTGAATTAATGGGCGCCCAGCCCCGACAGTCCCTTCCGCCCCCCCCCCTTCCCTTTATAATCCCCCCACCCAACGACTTTCTCAAATCACCCCGCTGTCTCTCTTCAGCAGCAGGAGCCACAGCAGCCCGGCCTCTTAAGTCAACACCTCCGCAGTAAAAAAGGTAGCGGGGGGCTCGGGTGACGGCAGGTGCGAGACGCCAGGCTGCCCCCCCCCCCCCATCCCCTTACGCCCTTCCCTGCCCGACACGGAACACCCATGAAGAGGTTCTTGACGAGGAACTTCAACCCTTTTGGCGCCGCACTTATCGGTAGCGTATATTATTTATTCATTGCTTTACCTGGCCAAGCATGTCGGGGGCCATGGGGAAGGTGGGCCAGATAGACGAGTAGACTCCAAAGAAGACCAGCCACAGGAGCATGCTCCCCCACACGGCCAGGTGGGAGAACTGCGCACAAAAAGATGACCAGGCAGGTCAAATAGTCCAAGTCTCAATTTAGACAACCGGCAGCGGGCGGGCGGCGGCGTAAACGCCTCCGAAAATGTCCCTCTGCGTTTCCACGCTCAGCTGTCGGCCGGCACGCCACGTGGAAACGCGTCCGGCGTGCCTGCCAAGCAGTTAGCACGCGTCAAATGTGTCAAACATGCCATCTGTTCCACACGTCCAGCCGGCCATGCAGGAGGTGGCGTTATATTCCATGACGAACGACAGTGTCGGTCAGGTGCTGTGCGCCTATGCGTGTGTGGAGGGTCTTACCCGGGTCCAAGCGGTGGTCTCCATTCCGGCTTTGAGACACACCGTCACCACGACGTACTGCAGACACAACAATCCACAAAAGCTCTTTAGATGGACGACACGCATCAAAAATACCTCAAAAGTTCTCCCGGGATGTTAGGGAGGAAAATTTCAATGCTGTGCGTCAGACGGCGACGGGAAGAGACCCCCTCTCCCCTCCCCTCGCAGATATCGCGCGAAAAAAAAGGACAACTCACCGTGTAGACCATGTTGCCAACAAAAAGGTAGTCATTGCCTTGACCGCTTTTGAAGGGCGAGTCTGTGCAGACAAAAAAGTGAACAATCATTTCTAAAAAAGAAAGGTCATCATTTCAGAAAAAGTCCTATCCTCACCGTGCTCCAACATCTTCAGAGGAAACCAAAAGAGAATAATCGAGTGAATCAGTGCGTTGATACAGTGACCCCAGAACACCTGAAGACACACACACACACACACACACACACACACACACACACACACACACACACACACACACACACACACACACACACACACACACACACACACACACACACACACGATATTGAACACGTGTAGGATCAACTCCAGACGGCGAAAGAAAGACTCCCTTATCCCAATCTCCCGAGGGCCGCCATGGAAATGAGCCAAGCCCGCCTCTTTCTGACACTTGTTTACTCGCCGCGCCAAACAAATAGCGAGAGCGCCAAAAATGCCGACCTTGGTGTTGAAGCCCTCGGCATTCTGGGTGATCCGATAGAGTTGAGGGAAGCGCAGCATGTTCTGCTGGCTGCACGGCCGGTCGAAGATGCCCAGAGTGAACGGCGGCAGGGCCGTGAATATCTGCCAAACAAAAGCGCCAGCTTCGGACCAGAAGGAAGGAAGGAAGGTAGCTCACGAGCCGAGACGTCCGCGCCCGAGCTTCCTCACCACGTTGTAGAGGCCGATGCACCAGCGCTCAAAGAGGATCTGGCCCGAGAAGCCGTTGACGAAGGCGAACCACAGCTGAGGACAGACAGACAGACAGACAGACAGAAAGAAAGAAAGAAAGAAAGAAAGAAAGAAAGAAAGAAAGAAAGAAAGAAAGAAAGAAAGAAAGAAAGAAAGAAAGAAAGAAAGAAAGAAAGAAAGAAAAGCAAACGGTCAGGAGAACCTTGCTTGATGTTATTTACTTGTCCCGCTGTTGTCAGTTTTAGATGTTTGTTGCCCCCCCAACCTCGCAGCACCTGCTGCCATCTTTAATGTCAGACAGCTGTCAGGAGAGACAGGCAAGGGCAGCTGACTTCACACGCATATTACCCGAGGCACAAACCGTTGACCAAAATAGAAAATATGGGGAGAATTTGGGCATTTTTACGACAACAACAACAAAAGTATGGCAACTTTTTATTGGCGCATTTCTCCATAGTCATGGTGCCTTCTCCAATGGGATTTGTCCCAAAAAGGGCCTGCTGATTGGCGGCGCCTATCTAAACATTGGACACAAAGCAGACGCCACAAAGGCACCTCGTCCATCACTGTCCGACGTGTCGGCTAACAGCTGCAAAACGTCTCTGTTAATGTCTGCCTGCGTGTCTGCGTGCGCGCACGTACCTCGATGATGTAGAGCACCACGTTCTTGTAAAAGCAGTAGAGGATGCACTTGGTCACGCGGTTGTAGCTCCAAGCGCCGTGCACCAGCAGCAGCTTCTCCAGGTAGGAGAACTGACAATCAGACAGATTTGCCTTCAGAAAAAGTCATACATCCTCTGTGAACACCGACGAATATTAGTGCCGTATTGAAGAGGTGAGGCTAGTCACACACACCAGAATAAAAAAAAAATCGATATATGCACTTCGTGAACTATACTACGAGCAACATGAAGGGGAAAGTGCAGACTGGTGTGGCCGTGATGGGCGAGCAGATAGCGCCAGTAGCCCTTGGGGGGCTGCCAGTGTCAAATGTCACACTGACAAGATAAACTCTGCAATTAAGGCTTGAAATTCCTTTTGCCCTTCAATGTATCTGCTTTGGGGGATTTTTGTCAATCTCACCTGCGCGATGGAGTAGTCGGAGGAGTTGGTGGCCTGCATGCCCTCGTTGCCGCTGATGCCCACGCCCACGTGCGCCGTCTGGATCATGCCCACGTCATTAGCGCCGTCGCCGATGGCCAGCGTGATGGCCTTCACGTGCTTCTTCACCATGTCCACGATTTCAGACTTTTGCAAGGGCGACACTCTGCGCCACACACACACACGCGTTAGAAAACAACAACAATCGTGTGTGTGTGTGTGTGTGTGTGTGTGTGTGTGTGTGTGTGTGTGTGTGTGCGTGTGTGTGTGTGTGTGTGTGTGTGCGTGCATCTCCAGCCTCTTGACCCTGAGAGCAGTGAGGTCACGTTGCTAAAACTAAAAATCCCACCGTGGTTTCACCGATGTTTAATGTTAATATCAAAGTCGAGATCCGTGCTAGCGGTCACTAATTGCGTTAGCACAATGACGTGAGTGGAAAGCAGCCAATTCTGAAAGGAGAGACGAAGGACAGACAATAGCGAGCCGGCGGTTTGTTTGCGGGGCCTCGGAGAGTAAAAGTCCGGATACAGCCTGGAAATGCAATGAGTCAATTACTCTCTTCCCCAACGCACACATAAAAGACAAGTAGTGGAAACTCTTTTGTTAAGCATTACAGCTGCTTGTGAGTGGAACGGGAAGTAAACACTGGAACCAAAGCAACGCGGCAGACGCCACCCACCGACAGCAGATGACGGCCTTGCACGACAGGGCCAGGTCCAGGAAGGCCTGGCGCAACTCGAAGGACAACGCGTACTTGAGGGTCTGGCCGTCGATGATCAGCGCCAGCTCGTTCTCCTTCCGCAGGGAGTCGCCCAGGGATGAGCAGTGCTCGGTTAGCGTGGAGCGGGTGGCCTGCAAAAAAACAAAACAATTCTGTCAGGACAAGTGTGACAACCCGTAATCTCCTGTTAATCCCTTCATTATGTTTGTGTTTTGCTCTCATGAGGGGGGGGGGGGGGGGGCTGTGAGTAAAGGTGAATGCAAACAGGAATTCCAGCATACAAAGAAAAACATACAGCCCCCGGGCTGAAAAAACATGAGCGGGAATATTTAGGAGGAGGAGGGACGGACGCACGTTTGGGAACACCAAGAAAGAGAGAAAGGCCGCATTGTTAGCAGAATTGTCTTGTGTGGGATTGCGTGTATTTTGGCGCAATCCACATTGAAATTCAAGATTTTGTAGAATAAGCGCATTTGTAGGTCAAGTGTTGCTTTTTGCGGTACTTCCTCTGGAAGACATTTTGGGCAAGCAGCATGCCCTACAGGATCTGATTTAATAGCCCCATAAAGAGCCCATTAGTGCTTGTTTTGCACTCTCGTTAAAAGCTTAAATGGCAAAAGGAGCTGAAAATTCTCACGTCTTCTCGCCGTTTTTAATGTGCTACCTTCGGACATCCTGTGATGAATTTGTCAGACGTTGACTTCATTGCCCTTACAATCAAAATTCTGTATTATTCAGATCAATCAAATCCTTTCATTGATTCAAGACTCAAACAAAGCGGCTTTCTTGCACAGATCAAAGAGCAGACAAAACTAAGTTGCTTTCTCACGCTAGATGGCTGCTTTTTTTGGGAGGCTGAGGGAAAAAAAACGCTGCCATGCTCATTTGATTGCAACTTTTTTTTTTTTAATCCTCCAAAGCAAATATTTACTTATCGCATGCATCTGAGCTTGAAGAGGCTGGAAAAACACACACACACACACACACACACACACACACACACACACACACACACACACACACACACACACACACACACACACACACACACACACACACACACACACACTGCACTAAATTTGATCTGGATTATATTTGGAAGCCCAGACACGGAGGCGGGTTTGGTACAATTTGGAATCCAACCAACTTTCTGTGGAAAGAAAATGCCCCGGGAGTCACACAAACAACATCGCGTGAGATTTCAGCAAATCCCGTGAGATTTCAACTTTCATTCTCTCGGGGGTTCCAAACACCATTCGTGTGTTTTGATACCGTTACTGGTATCGATAACTGCGGATGCCACCGATGATGAATGCCCAGGAAATACACAATGTATATACAGTGCTAAGTGTGTGGAAAGATGATTAACGGCCAGTTGTGCGGGATTGTGGGAAAGTCGTTGGCGTGTGTGCTCAGGAAGCGGGTCGCTGATACCAGGACCGATATCAATAACATGATATCATAATTCCCAACGTTAATTTTGATACATACTTCAATCCTGAGCGATAAGGAACGGAAGCTTTGAGGACCAGAGGAGATCACGCATGAGCTGTGACTGATGATAAGCAAGTCCCACTTTGAAAGCTGTGCCGTGTCATTTGAAGTGATAGACAACTTTGTCATGCAAGAATCACCTCAGGTGTCTTTTTTGGAAGTCAGTGTTGACTCCAGTTTGCAAATCCAAAGTCTATTAAGGATAATCCACTCATGCCACTAATTCCATTGGCTAAATATGTCAGAGTCAGACATGGTGGGTTTTTTTCCTTCCTTGGTCAAGTGAGTCAAATAAAGACAACAACATTTTCATTCATGGAGGAAGCACTTCACATGCTACATTAGGTGTCCAGTATGCAGCAGATAAACATAAAAGGCCGGCAATGTTTTTCAACCAGAAGGTTCCAAAGGAGTTGAGTCACCTTTTTTTTTTTTCTTTTATTAGCTAAATATTAGGTTGTCAGGCAAGATGTCGGCAGAGCGGCCGGCAATTCGTCATTTGTCTAACAACCGTGATGAAGTGAGAAAGTTGTGAATGTAAATAGAAAATGTACACTTGTGCACATTTGAACAATAAAGCAGGGCTACTTGACGCCGAGCTTTCACAATCTCCATGTGGCCTCAAAGTGCGCATGCGCGCGTGAGCGTGCGTGAGCGAGACAGACACATGACAGGAATCAAATCTAAACACCTAAGGCAAAGCGTGATGGCATCTGAGTGGAAAGACGCCAGTCCAGTTAGGCCAACAAGACGGCGGATAAAAATAGAACCAAGCAGGACATACGGGAGCATATCAACTACAGAAGGCGCTGATATTCAGTTTGTATCAACATTCCGGTCTCATTCGGCCAATTGTGGATTGCGGGTGTGCAAAAGCGACACAAAGACAGACAAAGCTGTCTCCAGAAAGGCCGCAGGGGACACCGGAGACTTCAATTAGCTGGCGGGACCACGCCCCGCTTCCCTCGGCAACCGTACACCGAGAAGAGGAAGAGCGCTACTCACATCCAGGGAGTCCTCATTGACGATGATGAGGGACATGCCGTGCGTCACCAGGCGGCACGAGTAGCCGATGTTGATGGCCGTCTCCTGCTTGTCGCCGGTCAGGACCCAGATCTTGATGTCGGCCCGCATCAGCGTGGCGATGGTTTCGGGGACGCCGGCCTGGAGGCGGTCCTCGATGGCGGTGGCGCCCAGCAGCAGCAGATTCTGTTGGGTGACAAATAACATTTAGGAGAGAGATTGATTTTGATCATTTCCTTCACGCTTGATCTATTTGGGTATTGGAGATACGTGGACGTCAGCGATAGCAGCCTTCAAATGAAAGTGGCCTTTGCTGATCTGTATTGATACGGCTATACACATATACGGCTGGAAAGTGTTGTAATGGCTAACTGCAACTCCTTCTATCCGTCCAGTATGAATGTCCAAGTGCAAATTGAGCGGGACAGCTTGTGCGTGCGTGAGTGTGTGAGGGCTCTCATCACGCCAAGAACATCATTCATTTCCAATGATGACGACTGGGGCCGTCGCGGCTCTTTTGGCCGGCCCGTGACTCGAATGGCAATAATCTCTCTCTCGGCCAGCCAGCCCCTTGACTTCAATTTGCTCAGCAATTAAACGCACATGTATGCTTATTAGACACACTCAGACGCGCACACAAACATTTCCCTGCACGGTAACACTGCCGTGTTGTTGACTGCACTTTTATGGGGGGGGGCTCTTGGCAGGCCGGCATGCGGGCGGGCTAATTAGCCTTGTGGTCTTCAAGTCTGAGCGCTCCTGCTCCACTCCCTTCTTTTTGCAGCACGCAATTAAGCCGACTGGATGTTACAAGTGCAGCAACTGCGCCACCCGCTGGTAGTCTGGAATATCACATGTAGATGATTTTTGACCTTTTCCAGTAGTTCGTAGCACTCCTCCAGTTTTTGCGCCCGGTCTTTGAGTACGGTGCTGGCGTGGTTGTATTTTCTCAGCCACTCCTGGTAGGCGTCCTCCCGCAGGTCCACGTAGGCGAAACACAAAGTTCTCAGGCCTGCGTGGATGGAAAGAGCTCGAAAAAGGCAGCAGAAAAGAAAAAAAAACAATCTCCCACCTCTGCCGGCATGGCTTACCTTCCGTGGCAAACTGCTCCAAGTGAGCGACGGTCAAGTCTTTGTACTGAGAGTCCTCGGTCAAACGTTCAAAGATGACATTATCCTGAAATACGCGAGTGAACTTTGAGCGCTCACTATCACGATAGCCGTCGGGAGCAGAAGTGGAGCTAGCTGAACATACCGCTCCTTTGCAATAGAGCCTCAGCCGCCCGTTTGGGGTCCTCACCACCGCAGACATGCGCTTGCGGTTACTGAGAATAACAAGTTGAATTTTCACAACAATCTTTCTTTGGAATTCCTGAACACAAGCGATACCTGGAAAACTCCAACACGTTCAGCAACTGGTAGCTCATCTCCTTCCCTCTCTGGAACAAAACAACGGCGCGTCAAGTCCCCCGCAGCTCCCGACGGGATCGGTTCCGAGTTCGAGACTCACCGCTTCGATGATGACCGAATCGGGCGTCCGGCCCGTGAAGACGAAGCCCAGACCCTTGGCCCCCTTGACTAGAGCGCCCTCGTCTGGCGAGGAGGCCTGGTAGACGATCTGGTCGTCGTCGCGCTCGGGCACCACCGTGTGGCACACGGCCATCATGGTCAAGAACTCGCAGATCTGAGGGGACGTCGGCTGCAAAATATTGACGACATTTTTGAGCTTGTATTCAATTTCATTTGGAAAAATATCAGCTGGACACTTACGTGGCCTTTCTCGATGTTCTGGATGAGAGCCGGGTCATCGAACTCGGTGGAGTTGTTACTGTTCGATGGCAGATTGCTGTCGAGAACAAAAGCAAACAAATCAATCGGGAGGCTTCGTGGGCTTCCCTTAAAAAAGATCAAAAATAAATCAAGCGCGCCTCACGGGAGCAATTTCTGACTGACAGACGGACCGGAAGGGTGGCGGAAACGGCGGCTCGACTCACCTGAAGTCCTCCATGGAACGATCGCAGTCGAGATCGGGGAAGTGGCTGGGGTAATGAATGAGGTTACGGAAGGGGAAATCAAGTGGATGAGTTGATTAGTTTGTTTTTGTCGAGCGTGCCAGAGTTAAATGAAACGAGTCAGTTGTATTCGTGAAGAGAGAGTTGCAAACTAGTAAACAATTAGAAGGATCGGGAGGTCAAGGGAGAAATAAGACGGCTTACCCGTAAGTGATTCCCGCTATGGTGCACTTTTTAAAGTGCATGACGTTGCAGGTGAGCGTTCCCGTTTTGTCCGAAAACAAATACTTCACCTGGGAGAAAACAATAATAATAATAAAACGGTTGAATGATAAACAAAAAGTGTAATACCGAGCACGAGAGAACCTGGCCCAGCTCCTCGTTCAGGTTGGACGTTCGAGCCATGGCTGGCGTGTCCGTCTCGGCGTAGTACATCTCCACATCCTTAAAAAAATTTTAAAAAGTTGGGCTAGCCTAACCGCTAAACAGATACGTTTTGGATACGCGTACCCAGTTGATGAAGAGGGCCTGCGTGAACTTGACCACCTCCAGAGTGACCAGCAGGCTGATGGGGATCAGGTTGTTGTACAGGATGATGAAGGTCAGCAGGTTGTATGCAAAGTTGGTGGAGATGTCACCTGGAATCCACAACAACCAAACATTTTTATGGATGAAAGAATGTGGCTGAAAATGTGGGCCTCACCTTGCCGGGACAGATACCAGCAAGCTTCCTCGGTGTACTGCCTGTTCCAGATGGCGGCTCCCACCGAGCTGACCAAGGCCATGACCAGCAGGATGCCGAACAGCACCAGGATCTGCATGTTGGTCACCCGCTCCACGTTGGAGCGCTTCAGGGGCGCCTTCGTGGAGTTCTTCTCGCCGGGAGGGGATGGGAACGTTTGAGTGGCGATCTCCCGTGCAAAAACGACGCCGTCTTTTCTTACCTGCATGAGTTTGGAGTCGTGGCCGGTGTAGACCACAATTCCCACCACCCACTGGGTGTTCCGGATCTGGGCGCCACGTAGTAGGACCTGGTCTGGGCCCAGAGGAGCAGCTCTGAGGATGATAAAAATAAAAAAAGAGAGAGAGACCTTATGCAGCGTGTGCAGGGCGCGTGTCAACGCGTGTGTTGTACTTTTGGTTTTCCAGCCGCAGGGTTCCGGTGAAGTCGTACAAATGTCTGTTGGGACCTTCGCACTCCAAAACGCCGGATAACAACATCAGGTCCTCCAGCGTCTGGATGCCCGCCGTGAGCGGAAGACCCTGCGAGTGCGGCCACACCACGCCGTTTGCAAACAAATGAAAACAAACACGCGTCGAGCGCAACGCAAGGCCGTACCTGTCGGATCTTTAGGTTGGTTTCCCCGTCCAGGTTGGAGGTCTCCGTGTAGCACATGGCCTGAGGTTCACTGTGGAGCAACAAATGAAGTCGTGAAAACAAAACCACACACTTGGACGGCAAAGGTGCATTCGCTGGCACGCTCTGACCTGGACGACACAATAACCATGTCGGCCGGAAGGTGCTGGCCATTGGTCACCTTCACGATGTCTCCGACCGCAACCTGACGGTCGCCGCGGCAACAGCATGACAAAAGCCAGGGAGGGAGGGAGGGGCGGCAAAACAAGAAGAAATGAGTGAGCAGCCATCAGCGATGACATCAAGTGACAGCCGGCACGGTGGGACGTTTCAAAATCATATTGTCCAAATCAGGACGCTTTGCAGAGGATAAAAAAGATATATTTGCTAGTATTGTTACACCATCCGTCTCTTAACATCAGCGCGACTCCAAGCTCCCTCCACCAATGCAAAAGCCATTTTGCATTGCTTGTTGTTTTTTGCTTTTCCCCCTTACCTGCTTCCAGATGATGGTCTGCCATGCTCCGTTACGCAACACTGCCAGACAGGAAGACAGGCAGCTGTCAGTCAGCCTATAGAGAAGAGCTCTCATGCACTATTCATAGCAAAGCGTCTGATGAGCCCAGACAAAACAAAATGGCAGACACGCAGAGTGGAAGATAATTCCTTAGGCCATACCGGTGGTCTTCTTCTTGTTGACCGTGTTGTCCGCTTTATGTCGTTTCTGGGCGGAGACAAAAGTTGACACGCTTTTTAAATGCCGCCGGCCGTGGCGGCGGCGGCGAGGTACTCACGTAGTCCTCGATGATCTCCTTGATGCCGGCCACGGTGAGGATGAAGATGAGCGGCACCAGCGTGGTGTAGCGGCCGGTCGGCGAGACGTCGGGGATTTGCTGACGGAGGGCGCCGGTCAAAGTTTAGGGACGCTCGGACAATGGAACTCTTAACGACTTGCTTACCTGCATGAGTGTGATGAAGAGGAAGAAGGCGTTGGCGGCCCTCCGGATCTGCTCGTACATGAAGCGGGGAAGGAAGGAGAGGACGCCATACTTGGTGGTACTGATGAGGAGAGAAAATGGGCCTTTGAAAAATCTCCTCACGCCTATCAATACATGAGCACTTCAAATCCTGCAAGCTAAATTTGGAATCATGTTGTGATTGACGGCAACTTGACATCCATCACGTAGCAGTATTGAGCGCTAAGAGCAGCTCCTAAAAGGCCTTTGAAAAAGAAAGTGTCGATCCGGAACCTGATTGGCACAAAATGTACTGCCGTGACGCCAAGGTTGCGATCGGCGTGCATTTTCTGCAAGCGGGAGGCCGCCATTAGTTGGAAAAGAATCCGGGCTTTTAGGGGCCGGCCTAATGCCATTACGGTCCTGGAAATGCAGCGAAGGTCTTCCTGAAAGCCTTCGATAGCCGTATTGATTGCAGCCAGACTGAAGCTTTTATCCGGATCCTCTCAGCAGCTCCATATTTCACCGTTCTCTCTTTTTATGCAACCTGTGCATTAGCGCTGCTTTCCTGCACTTAGCGTCCACTATACAAACCTGCGTTCTTTATTTTTGAATCCTATGGCTTTAGCGCGAGGGGCCGGATTGTTTGTTCCAAAAACAGAAGACACCGACGGGAGAGCTACACACCCGCTGTGTGCAGCTGCTTACGCTAGGCCAAGAAGAAATGGAGACGGAAAAATACACAAAGTGGAAAAAAACATTTACGTGCACGTATTGATGGAGTGAATTTTCAACTGTGGTCCACTTTGGGCCTCTCACCTTTGGGACTAAGGCAAATAATCACATAATGGATGAGCTATTAAAGCGCCCGCCCGCCTTCCTAATCTGCTTCCACAAGTGTCTTTCTCTTGAAGACCAGAAGGTACTTTTCAGCAGAAAATGTAGAGGAGTTGGAAAAAGTCAACAAACCCCTGTTCAAAGCTCAGTCCGTTTTTGCCAAATAAGCAGAGAAGGTGAGCGAGAAGCCAATTGGAATAAAAACCTGATCAGTAAGAAGTTCAAAAGTGTGCACAGCCTCACATTCAAAGGGCGGGTTGTGGCCTACCTGACGTGGTTGTCGCAGAACTTGGTGGTCTGGGGCCGGTTGAGCAGCACGCCGCGCGCCGTGGCGTCTACGGGCTCCGCCTGCGACGTGGTGCCGGACATCTCATCGTCTGCCTTGTGGTAGCCGGCCGACGAGCAAGCGGGTCCTGCGCCGTTGGATTGATCAGACAGAGGCGAGGCTGGGTGAGTAAGGGGTGGGGAGCGGGGGTAAGGGAAAGGGTGGGTGGGTTGGGGGGGGGGGGGGGTGAAGAGTTGGAGACAGACAGACAAAAGAGGGTGGGTGGATGGCAGGTGACACACACACACACACATTCAAAAGACATTTATTGTAGGCTGAGCGTGTGTGTTGCCTTTTAGTGCACCCGTGGGACTCCCATCCCGCTCTTACTCCCCCACCCTCCGTGCTAATAATGGATGTGCTGAGGGGTGCACAATAGGCAACAAACACACTGGGCCCACCTCCAGCAAGCAGCACATGGAGAATCCTGACAAGAGGATGCAACAGTCCGCTCCACCCACCCCACCCCACCACACCGTTGACTCAGCTGCGGACCTGGACGGACAAACGGACGGACCCGAGCGACAGCTCCAAGTCCGGATGTCAAGATGTGGGCCGGCTCCCCCGCTGCCCCATTAGGAAGCTCCCTGCTACTACTACAATCGGAGGCGTCTCCTCCCTCCGGCGTGATGGCGAGTGGCGCGTCGCCGACAACGACGGGAAGAAGCCATATGCCTCCGCGAGTGGGAGGAGGGAGAGGTGGGGGTAAACCCGGGGCTCCGCTTTCTTAAAGGGACAGTAGTGACCCCATTCAGGATTAGAAACCTTTGTCGAAGGGGTTCCGATAGTTTGGGACTTTTTTTTTTTAATCCTTTCATTTCAATTGGTTTTTAGAACAATTTGTATTTTTTTCATGATGTGACGAATATTTCAAGTGCAAAAAGTCATTATTGTATCTCAACTTTACGCTTCCAAGTCTGATACTGTTATTATGACACTGATTATTTCATGACATGCGTTTGATTTGAAAAATGAATATTCAGTCAAAATTGCTAGTGAAAGTCAATTAGTCAAGTTTATTTGTATAGCCCTAAATCACAAGCAGTCTCAAAGGGCTTCACATAGGTTATTTTTCCACAATCGCTGAAACCTAATCGTCATGGGAGTCGGTGCGATTGTCCGCGCTTTTTCCTTGCAAGTGAAAACAACAGGGCCGCTCAATAATTTAAAAAGCAATAAAGGCCGTCGGAGTCTGGTGGATTGAGTATCCCGCAGCACTTTTGCCATTCTACACCGAGCAGTTAGATCTCTGCACGGGTCAAAGTCCTTTCACGGCCAAATGATAACAAATGTCTTATCGGGAAATCTGCGAGCGGGCTATTACCTGCGGGCTAGTAAGTCACAATGGCAATCACTCCACAGAGCAGATCAAGATGAGTCAACGCTTGACCCCTAATGCACAGGCCGCTGTCTACAAGTGACTTCTGTTACGCCTGCACTATTCCGCTATATTCTCCGGAGCCTCACTGAGCAGATCAACGCTCGGGTTACTCAGCACCTCTTGATGGGCACGCTATCGTCTTAAGCCGCGCAATAAAACAAAGCGGAGCGTGTGTCGGACGCACGGGAAGGGAAGAAGCGAGTCCGGGAGGACGGTGACGCGCTTGCGCTAACCTTTGACCCGACACTCGACAAGATATTGCGGCCTGATAGCTGTTAGTCTGTAAGTCCAATTGAAGCATTTTGCTAATGGCTAAGACTCACTCGGCGCCACGCGAATTGCAAATTCAAAATCATACTTTTTTTATTGTGAGGAAAGATATTTGTGATATTTCCTATTTGTCAATCCGGATTTGCCGACACACAGAGCTTTTTACCAAGCAGATGCTCTCTTAAATAGCCTGCTGAAGGCATCACGGCTAATGCCTGCCTGCCTGCCTGCCTGCCTGCCTGCCTGCACCACAACTGTCCATTACACAACAGGGAGTTCCCACAAAGCAATTTGAAAAGACAAGTCGATCCATGAGCAATGATATACAGCGCTGGCCGGGACTTTTAACTTGAAGTACTGTTAGCATAATTGCTCAAGTCACGCTGAAGCTACTGAGCACGGTAATTTTATATATCGCTCCATGAATTGCAGATTCATTTTTGCAACTCTCAGACAAATCGCATCTTGTCATCTCTGTATCCAAACAGCTTTTTTGTCTTTTTTACGTAGCACAAAAGAGGTCAAGGGAACTGAAACGAGAAAAGCATTACCAACAGAACGCCGCCTGCCCGTTTGGCCGTTAAGCCCCATGGTGACCCTCGGCGGGGAGCCCCCTACTCCCCTTTCTTCTCAGGTTCTGCCCGACCCTGACGCCCGCTTCGCCGCGGGCTCCGTTTCCTGCATTGTCACGAATCAGCAAGGAGCAAAAAAGCTTCTTAGGGGCCCAAGCATACAGTACGCTAATCCTCGCTATGTCTGCTCTGCAACTTTACCTGCCGGCTAAGCCAAGACACGCTGGTAATCCTCCACGTGAGACTCACGTAACAACAAACGTTCCGGTAGCTATTCATTCTGCAAGTAGGCCAAGAAACACTCATCCAATGACTCAAACCATTCCAATAGAAAAATGCAAAGCAAGCACACTGGCTACTGCAGTCTCACAGGCCAATCTGTGCAAATTACAAACATATTGGAGCAAGTTTTTTTTTTTTTTTTTTACCAAAACGTTGGCACAACACATGAATTAAGTCATTTGTTTTTTAAATGGCGTAATATAATTTCACCATATTTGTACACACACCTTTGCTCTCTTTTATTCGCATGTAAATAGATCGATCGATAGGTAATCATGCAAGGTGATGACATGCAGGTGTACATTCTGCTGTTTGCAAAACATGTCCATCCATGACATGCATGTGTTGCACAGCATGCATGGGCTTTCCAGGCCGTTCAACACTCCGGGCCCCGAGCAGCTACGCTTTCACCTGGCGCTCACCTTTGCCACTTAACAGAACACTTCAGGCGGCAGGTTGCAGCTCTCGAGGGCCGGGTGGGGTTCGAGGGGGGTGGGGCATCTACTCCCGGCGCGCATGCACCTTGGCGGACGCCATTCAGTCCCGCATCACTCACTTTTGTCAAACCTGTCTGGGGGGCGGGCACCCGCCTTCCGGCTGGGGTCCTGAGACTCAGAAGGGTCCTGCCTAATGGCAGTCAACACTAATTGCTCTGTGGGCCGCGACGGAAAAAGGCGGGAGAGAACAACACACAAGACAACAGGTAAATGGGCAAAAGGGCTGAACAATTCATCCAATTCAAATCGACATGACAATGAAGGAAAAAAGCAGCTTCTAAAGCGCAAAGCCTCTGACTCTAAATCTTTCAAATTAATTCACATTTTAGCATATCCCATGAGACCAAAACATTTACGTGTTATAAATCTAATAGGGATTATTGTAATAGACAATTATTTATTGCTTGTTATAAAAGCACATGGGAAGAGGACCTTAAAAAAAATAGCAAATTAAATGTTTTTTTACATAAATTTTCAAAATCGTTCAGCCCTAAAGAAACACACACAAAGAGCACACATTAGTACATGTGTGAGGAAAATGGATGGCGGTCAATCATTTAGCACACAAGAGCGCCCCCTGTTGTCCAGCAGCACGAAATACCCTAAGGGCTCACCCTTCCATTATCTACGCAGCACACACGGTGACAGTTGGCCGGCCGGCCGGCCGCACTGCCAAACACTCACACGACCCCAACATGCGTTGATTAGCCTCCAAGCTAACAGATAGACAAATGAATGCCACATCTCAATCAAACAGGGGCGGACCCTGCATGCAAAAAAAATAAAATAAAAATCAAGAGCTCGCACTCCACGTAATGACAGCAAGAAGCGCATACTGTAGGGAGACGTACACACAATTTGTGCTTTAGTCATGTCCTTTTGAGTGTTTCATTCCATGACTAATGATTTATCTGTTCAAAATTTGCCCTGCTTTCTATTTGTGGAAGCGGCACGCACGCACGCACGCACGCACGCATGCACGCACGCGCGCACGCACGCAGGCACGCACGCACGCAGGTACGCACGCAGGCAGACAAGAGCATAGAAGCAGCAGCAGCAGCAGGAGCAGCAGCAGCAGCAGCAGCAGCAGCAGCAGCAGCAATGTGCACTCGAGTGACTTTTAAAATAAAAGACAAACACATTCTACTCTCTTCGAGGCCAATCCACTGCAGTCTGTGCATGTGTCCGTAGCGTTTTTGTGGCACTAAGCTATTTTGCAGTGTTATTGTAGCATTATTCTTGTCACGTTGCTTTATTTATTTGTGGCCGAATATGATCATAACGTTATTGAATGGAGTTGATCATTGCGGTCTCTCGGGTCCGTCGTAAAGCGAGGACCGCCACCGTTCCTCTTACCAGGTCGGGCGCTCTTTAGACGGTCACGTGAGCGTTAAATCGGCTTGCTAATAGGCTCGTCCTCCAGCTGGTGCACAAATCTTTGGCTCCAAACGAACATAGGAGCGCGCGCGCCCGCGCGCGCACGCTTCCATCACTCGGCATGTCAAAACGACGCCGAGTAAGAAAGCTCACCTGCATAGCGGACGCAAATACGACAGCGACATCACGACCCTTGTCTTTGAAGGGCGGACGGACGGGCGGACGTTTGCGTTGTTCTCACGTCCATGGTCACCTTCCATACATACGCACATCGTATCGAGCCACCGTCCACGTCAGTGCGCAATTCATTATTGCAACACTAATAAAACGCTACACAAGCCGGCCGGTGTTCGTTCGTTCGTTCGTTCGGTCGTTCGGTCGTTCTAGCTTACCTCCCTCGCTATGGATCTTCTTGGCCCCCCGGTTGAAATACATCGTGCCAGTGGACGTGCTGGTGCTAGTGGAAGGAGCAACGTGGACATGCTCGCTTACGGCTCGCCCGCAGCGGAGCCGAGGTGAAGGCGAGTAGTAGTTACGGGCCGCGGCCGCTGTTGCCGCTGACGACCGGGTACCATGTTCGCTCTGACCGCTTCACTGGTGGTGGATGAGCAAGGAGGAAACAAGAAGAAACAAGTGATAGGGTAGCTAGTTCCGTCGGGTTGCTCGCATGTCAAAATAAGACGCAGTGATCGTACCAATAAGCTAATATTGCCCCGTCGAACTATTTTCTTCATCTTATTCACTGTTTCACTAAAGCTTAAAACTGGTGGGACATAAAAGACACAAAAGAAATACGCACCAATACTTTTATTTTGAAGACGCCCCACTCATGCTAATAGGTTAGCTACTTTCGCAAGTTAGTTGTAGATTTCGAAAGAAAAGGTTATAGTCGCACAATTAATCTTATATAGTCCCCCTCACACTCTTTCATATGTCGAATTTTGCAGTCCATTTTTGTAAAACGTGGACTTAATCAATAGTTGGAAACTTACGAGTAGAATCGAAAGATATACCCATCAAGGTTTTTATTTCGGTGGGTAAAATGACAATTGGTTCTTTTCCGTCGCATGGTACGACACTGCACGACACGAAAGGACCAGAACAATGGTAATCAGTTAGCTGCTTCCGCTGCAGTTGGAGAGAAAACGCTAAACATTCATCGAACGATGATATACTGCATCCTAACTTCATTTTTAAATTACCTTCTAGTTTAACAAGTGTAATACAATACAGGACGCTTCGCAAAGTGGGTTAGGAATGAAAGGGCAGAATCGAAAGAAATGCAACGAGGGTTTTATTTTGAAATAAATATAATGACGTCGACTCATATTCCGTCAAACTTTACGCTATTTTGGCGTCCAACTTCCAAGCGAGTGCGCCTCTGCGTAACGTCGCGTACATGACAATACTCATTGACGAAAACGTGAAAGACAAATGGTTTTGAAGTTTGTAAATCGCTGACACAAGCATAGCGAGCACACAAACGCGTCAGCGGGCATAACAAAGCAGCGTTTATTGTTTTTGTCAAGGAGCAGAGTTTGAGCCCACCCACTCCCCCACATAAGATTAGGGTGCACATAAGATAGATACCATTTGAGTGTTTATTCACTGTCATCACATGGCAACATGATATACACATTCGTGCTTTTCAAAACTTCAAAGTTCTTCATCTCATTCAATAGAAACGGAATAAATATTGACTAGTGACACGAGGAGCCTCTGCCAGGTCCCAAGAAAGGTGAATTCCTTCATTTGCACATTCTGACAGCTCATGAAGCATGACTTGATGACCATAGTTTCTTTTTTTTGCTTTAATCTGTACGTATTGCACAGCTAAATCTTATCTCTGAATTCCTGACAAATTGGAAAGCAATTGGCTTTTGGTATTAGGGTGGCTTCTGCACTGTGTGGGTTGGGGGGGGGGCTTGACAAATCATAATGAACCTAGATTAATACAAACTTTATTACAAATTAAATACAGAAACTCAAATACATTTGTCTTCATCCAATGATAGTGCTTATATTATTTGTATGCAAGTTGGCACCCTCAAGGTAACCCACCTCCATCCATCCATCCATCCATCCATCCATCCATCCATCCATCCATCCATCCATCCATCCATCCATCCATCCATCCATCCATCCTCCCAACCGCTTTTCCTCACGTGGGTTGCAGGCGGGGGACACATAGACAACCAACCACACACAATCACACCTAGGGGAAACTTCGAGTGCACCAGAATTCATTTTGTTAAAATGACAAAGGGGACAATTTGAAATTGCGTGAGAGAGCCAATGATCGACTTGACTTGTGGTCAGATATTTACAGTCTACGGTGGACAAATGAAACTAAAAAGTCCCTTCTGATCGGGGGGGGGGGGGGAGGTCTTATTATGTGCAACAAAAGTTCACTCGCAGACAAAGTTCTGTCAAGACACAGAAAAGAAAAGTGAAAATAAAAAGCCTAAAAAAATAAAATTTAATTCTCTGGATTTATGCCTTCTCTTCTCTCCCTCTCCTCCTAAACTTTAGCTTCCACTTTCTTCTCCGTCGAGTTCCTCACAGAAATGAACGCACTTATGTACAGGCGGCTGCAGAAAAGGAAGCCAAAGCGGGTCAGTCGTGGTGCGCTGCGAGGATGGGCTGCCTGCAGATGGGGCAGGTGTTGTTCTCCGAGAGCCAGCGGTCGATGCAGTGGATGTGGAACTCGTGCGCGCAGGGAAGGCGCCGCAGCTTGTTGCCCTGCGCGTACTCGTTGATGCAGACGCTGCACGCGCGGCCCGCCTCGCCCTCCAGGCTGGCCTGGCCGTACGAGCGCGTGGCCAAATTGTCTATCTGCTCTTTGGTGAGGCCGCGCGGGTGCTCGTCGTCGTCATCGTCGTTCAGCAGGAAAAACTGCGCCAGCCGCAGGATGGGGAGGGTGCCGTTTTCCACCAAGTTGTTTGTGTCCCGGCTGGTGGGCGGCGGGCGCCCCTCCGCCGCGCTCGCCGCACTGCCGCTGAGCCTGGCCTGGCCCAGCGGCTGCTCCTCGCCGCCGCCGCCAGCCGGGCCCACTCGCACTTGATCCTGCCCGCCTGAACCCGCTTGGACCTCTGCGCTCTCACTGGCGTACAAGCGGTCCGCGGGGCTAGCGCTTGTATTCGTAACACCGACGTCCACGTGGCCGGGAGTCTCGGAATCGGCTTCCGTCTCCATGAGGGAGCTGAGTTCTCCGAAGCCGGTCATGATCTGGCGCAGGATGGAGCGCAGCGCGGTGGAGTTGGGCTCGCCCAGGCCCGTCTCGCTGATGCGCCGCAGCGGGATTCGAATGGTGCTGACGTAGGTGCGGATCCCGGCACGCTCCGAGCGCGAGATGGTGCGACGGAAGCCGCCGCTGTCGCTCTCAAATGTGACCGTGTTCTCGGCCACGCGGGCCCGGGAGCGTGTCCTGCTGGCGATGCTGTCACGATCCCGGTTCTCCCCGGGTCTGATCCGCCTCACCTGCAGGTCCAGCATGATGGTGGGATGTCGGCGAACCGAGGAGGAGCCACCCGCGCCGGCCGAATGCGATTCGTGCTCGCCGCTCTCAACTGTGGGCTCTGCCGCGGTGGCGGCGAGTTCTGCCGCCGCCTCCCCTGTCTCCATGGGAACCGAACCCGTGCCCGCATCGACGATGTGGATGCTTGAGCCGCTGATGGCGCTGGTGGACGCCGGCGTGCTCGTGGGGCTTCTGTGCAAGGGGGAACGACTTCTTCTGGACGCGCGGGCCGGGATGCCGCCGTTCCACGCGGCCGCCACCCGGCGCCAACGGCCGCGTGATCGCATCCGACGCGCTTCCTGGCCAGGCGCCGGTGCCTGCGATCCCGACTGAGGCGACACTCGGGGACAGTCAAGAGATAAAGTCACATTGTCCTGGCTTTGCTCCAGTTCTGCATTGGTGGGCGCACGAGCGGGAGATGCCGACTCGTCCGAATGAGAACTCGTGGGCTGCGGTACCAAAGAGTGCATGGCGTCGCCTCTCCTTGGAGGTGGGGGCGCAAGAGGGGCTGAAAGTGCAGGTGGGGTCACGGAGAGGGCGCTGCTGCTGCGCGTGCGCCGGGTCTGCATCCTCCTGCTGAGGGCGGGCCGAGGCGAGGGATAAGGGGACGGCCTGGGTGCGCCGGCCGAAGAAGTGGCGCGGCGGGGCGGCGAGGTTGAACCCGGGACAGCGTCGGCGACGGGCTGCTCGGCAGTGTCTATGGCGTCGGCGTGCTCCCCCGCCTCGGGCTGGTCGTGGTTGATGTTGATCTCCAGGCTGAAGCGGAACTCGCCGCTGTTGGGGTTGGTCCGGCTGACGGCGCGCCACGTCTGGTTGCCGCTCTGCCCGCTGCGGGTGGCGTTCCCAGTGCGCCGGAAAGTGTTCAACCACTCCAGCAACGAGTCCCCGTTGGATGATTCTGCCCCTGGCTCTGCAATACCTGCAGAGAAAGCATGAGAGTTGATTGAGCAATCCAATCAATCCAGCCGGCCGGCCAGCCTTTTTGGTCATGCTTATCCTTACTATTGTGGCAAATAAACTGGAGCCTATTTTGATTTAAACCCCAAAGAGATCAGAGACTGCCCAGAGGTAGTCGTACCTGCTCCTCGTCTCCCACTGGAGCCTCTCTCCTCTCCGCTACCGCCCTGCTGCTCCACTGGCTCAGCGGCAGGCAAATGCTGCTCAGTGCTTGGCTGGGATGACTCGCGCTCCTTGGCTCCATCCAGACGTTGCTGGAGCTCTTCGGCTGTCACCTCCCCTGTGTGACAAGTGGGTCAGGTTCTGGTTACGCGCTCTCAGAAATAATAGCGAGGAATTGAAAATAGGGTTTGCGTGCTAGTTAACCGCAGGGCAATTTGGGCCGATTCAGCATAAATGACATCCAAAAAGCTGTTGAAATATCGATTTGAATTGAAAAGTTGAAGATGACTGCAAGGATGTGAAGCAGTTTTTGCCAAATGCTGCAATTAATACGGTAAATCAAAGCTTCCCTCCTCACCGGGGGTCCCCAACAGGTTGCTGTCTCTCATAAGACGATACTCCTCTTCGCTCAGGTCATTTATAAAATGATAGTAGGCCTCCTCCCTCCGAAGACGCTCGGCCTGTCTCCGACGCTCGTCTCCCCCACCAGGAGGGTCCATAACCATGAACAGTGCTGATAAACACAAGACAGCATTGTCATTTATTTCCGCTTGACCCACTCCAGTTATGCAATTCAAATCGCCGCCTATGAAACCAAGAATAAATCAGATTGCCTTGACTGTAAACAGCTCCATTGTCAGCGTCATCCATTTTGCCTCGAAACACACTGACAGTTAACGTGCTTAGCCCGAAGAGCACATTGTAAAGCAAACGTTGTCAACATTAACCCGTAAAAGGGCCCCCTCGCGTCGACGTCTTGGTCGCAGGCGGGCGGGCGGTCGTTAATACTGGCCAAGTTTCTCCTGACAGGAGCTACAGAAGGCCACGTTGAAGACAGAGGCGATAAAGCTAAAGCGGTACTGTCCTCCCTGCGATTAGCAGCCAATCGCCGGCCGGCTGAGGGTGAGTGACAGGCCCAGCGATCAATCGTCGCCGCGCGGAGGTGGGACGAAACGGAAAGGACAGGGACTTTATGTAAACGAAGGCAAAGACAAAAGAATGTTCTGTTTTCCTTATGTGTGACCAAAAAGGCGATGACGGCGAAGCGTGTGTCGCCACGAAACGAGGAATCGGTTGGGCGTACACCGCAATGACACAAAGAAACATTTTGAATGCGCAACGCCTTAGTGGCTAGCGGTGTCCTAGCTAGTTAGCGCAAGCAACGATAGCAAATAGCAACCCGAACACGTTAGCTTGGTTAGCCGACCCGAAGCCGAATAATTTTCCCGATACACATGGGATAAACACTTATCCTATTAAGTCGACGTGTGCGATCGATAACGCCAAGCACCGACGTGGATTTAGGTGAGATGACAACGACGTATAAATGGCACAGTACCCGATAGAGCAGCTGTAATATGGACGGTTCGGTTCCCTTCGTTTTCCCTTCTCTCGCTCTCCCCAAGATGGGACCAGATGGTGTTACGGCCTATAGGGTCCGTGTTGTAACATAAGTGATTTCGGCTACGTTTGTTCCCGTGTTACCAAAAGACCGGTTTTGTAAGGTCATTTTTCATCATTTCCAATATTTTCTTTCATTAAGCCTAAAAATATCTTTTAAAAACATTCATATCCTGAATTAACAACATAACAGTTACAGTTGTGCATGCAGCCCTACTTTTTAAGATGTATATGTTTGTGTGTGTTTCAACAATCATACATTTAGTGCAAACAAAAAAATAGTTTTTTTTAAATACTTTGTTAGACAATTCATATAATGCACAAACACAGAGTGTTACGTCTAATGTGGTTCGTGTGAAAACCCTAAAACGTGAAACACGTACGGACATCATCAAATGTTATGTAGTACGTACTATGAATGTCCTGACCTTTCTTTGCTGCTTTTTACTTCGTCTTTTTGAATGTATATTGATGAGTGTTGTTGTTTTATAAACTCAATTTTAGCGCATTTAAACATGACGTCACGTTCTTTTTGTCAAGGTAAGATCAAAATTCAATATGTGTTTTGCTACTATTGCTTTGTTTACACTGTAACAAAGTTTATTTGCATAGGGCCAATGTTAATCTTTTCCAACATCCCTTTCCTCTACTTTCTCTACTGCAGAGTGCTCGAGCTGTCTTTTACGACATTTTACGACAGTTCCGCGCGTGAATACGACGTCGTTATCGAGTAAAGTGCGTCTCTTTGGAGCAGATACCGGCTGAGGGAGACGCAGCATCAGAAGAACGGGCTATAGATCGACGCCCGCTTTCCTACCCGGACCCTCCGAGCACCGCACGTCCCCGCCGGCGTACCGAACTCGCCCGGATAGTCCGATGTGGACGCTGAGCTAAGTAAAGAAAGGACCACGCCGGGAAAGGCAACGAAGCCGAGCTCATCGGGAGTAGCCTAGTCGCCTCCCAAAGCGACGCTTACACAAAAAGAAAAAGAAAAAAAGAAGTAAGGGGACGACGCGGTTAAGGCCCTAAAACAGCGGTGGGAAAATGGACTATGATTTCAAAGTGAAGCTGACCGGAGAGCGAGAGCGAGTCGAGGACCTGTTTGAGTACGAAGGATGCAAAGTGGGCAGAGGCACCTACGGTCATGTTTTCAAGGCGAAGAGAAAAGATGGGTGAGTACAGGAGCGAGCGAGGGAGGGAGGGAGGCCTCCGTGCAGGTCGACCCACATCTACCGACGCCTTATTCTGGGCTTCCGTTGGGTGTTTTAGTTGGATTTTTTTGCAGACGCAATTTCGGCTGGAAACATGCACCGCATATTTTTGAAAGCACCCAACTTTGTGTCATTTGGACACTTTTCAAGTGCCAAAAACACACACAATTTGTCTACTCTTGCACGAGTACACCTGCCACATCCAACGCCTCCACATCAACACATCCCACATCAACATATTGTTCGAGGCATATCATTTTTGTTTTTCTCAATTCAAAACCATCCCCAGGTCTCTTGAGATGCCACGACGACTGGAAGTTTCACAACTACTCGGGCTATGTGAATAACTTAAGTCAATTAGATCGACACACACCCAACACGCAGGACAGCTTGTCTCACTATGCCAGGCCTCGCCTTCTGAAGCCATACATAATCAAAGTCACAGCTACAACTGTAGAACGTGAGTGACGTTACGGCCCAAAGCGGACAAAAATAATACCTGCACTTCATATGCACTGAATTGTGCTTGTGCAAGTGTGTGTAACATTGCGTCATTCATGCTGCAGTTTGTTGTGCGTATTATCACAGCTTGAGCCATTTCTCACTCGCCAGAATGACACAAATGACCACTAAAAAGCCTTTTAGTCAGGTTTGCGTTGGCTTAGGGAAGGCAGCTGTTTATGAGGGGCGAGGCACAAAGCACGGGTTTATACGAGACCGAGGGGGGGCGTTGGCGTCCCAATCCATTCAAGTGGGGAGTCTTGTTTTGTCCCCCGCCAGCTGCCAGACAGACTATTGTAGAGGTGAGCTTGATGACACAAATCTGGAGGTAATGCAAGTCAGACCCCCCACGCCCATCTTGTGCCAGATGCCAACGGACACCCCCACCCGCTTTGTGGTCCACGGTCCGGTGTGGATATTGCTCAACCTCTCGTGTGTTCATAGGAAGGATGATAAGGACTATGCCCTCAAGCAGATCGAAGGCACCGGCATCTCAATGTCAGCCTGCAGAGAAATCGCAGTAAGCATCACATTCGCAAAATAGCCATTACGACCGGAATCGGCGTCTTCCCTCCTCTGACGTGGCTTCTGTCTTTTTTTTTTTGCAGCTCCTGCGAGAGCTCAAGCACCCCAACGTCATCTCGCTGCAGAAGGTTTTCCTGTCGCACGCCGACCGCAAAGTGTGGCTGCTCTTCGACTACGCCGAGCACGACCTCTGGGTACGTTATGAATTGACATATTTGGCAATTTGTCACAAAATGATTTCATACTGATTCCTATTTTGTCTTGTTTTTGTCTTCCTGCAGCACATCATTAAGTTCCACCGAGCGTCCAAGGCCAACAAGAAGCCACTTCAGCTTCCCCGAGGGATGGTCAAGTCTCTGCTCTACCAGATCTTGGACGGCATCCATTACCTCCACGCAAACTGGGTCCTCCACAGAGACCTTGTAAGCCAATTGAAAAGGGGGGCGCG
Organism: Syngnathus leptorhynchus; assembly: GCF_054491065.1. Classification (NCBI taxonomy): domain Eukaryota; kingdom Metazoa; phylum Chordata; class Actinopteri; order Syngnathiformes; family Syngnathidae; genus Syngnathus; species Syngnathus leptorhynchus. Next base: position 7,260,866 of record NC_141213.1, read on the forward strand.
GTATTTTTGGGAAGCGAAAACAAGGCAGAGTTCAAGCATCACTTCTGCCTGCATGTGATTAGTCACGGGTGTGTTGTTGTTTTGAACGAGGTTTGCTGTTACATTGCATTTCTATTTGCACCGTACAAATCAGATCATTCATTCTGCTATGTTCCTACCGTAAAAGCGTTTAAAAATATCTCAAACTAGGCTAATCTTGTCAAGGGATTTACATGAAACCCTTTCATCGGCACCTGCAGTTGGTTCATGTGTCCACTAGGGGGAGTCATGTAAAACGTTTGTAATCATTGTCTCTCTTGCCTCCTCAGAAACCAGCTAATATTTTAGTGATGGGCGAAGGACCCGAGAGGGGGAGAGTAAAGATAGGTAGGTATGATTTATTTGGATTTGGAAAGATTTTTCTCTTGTTATTTCATTCACGAGGGCGGGGATTCTATTGTGCAGCTGACATGGGTTTCGCACGTCTCTTCAATTCACCGCTGAAGCCTTTAGCCGATCTCGACCCGGTGGTCGTCACATTCTGGTATCGAGCACCCGAACTGCTGCTGGGGGCCCGGCACTACACCAAAGCCATCGGTGGGTAGCAAACACGCACTCTGTTAAGTTCTCTCAACCCGACGTGTTCTCTCGCAGACATTTGGGCAATAGGCTGCATATTTGCCGAGCTGCTCACGTCCGAGCCTATATTCCACTGTCGGCAAGAGGACATCAAGACCAGTAACCCTTACCATCACGACCAGCTGGACCGCATCTTCAATGTCATGGGCTTCCCCGCTGGTGAGACACCGCTAGAAAATAATTCTTTGTGTGTATCATAAGTAGATGCCACAAGATGGAGAAAGAATACCAAAAGAACATTTAGTAAGAAATTTATTTCAGTCCAAAAAAGCCCCCTCTTTGGCGGTTAATGTGCTGTGAGAGCGCACAAGTCGCAAGCAGAAACATCCACTTGATACGGGTTCTCTTCCAGTTCAGTGAAGAAGCCCTCTTATTCTTGTTGCGTAATTCACCAATGAGTGAAATTGTCAATGGAGCCTGGATTTATGTATACTGCAGGTCCAAGTGGAACTATATGCAACCCATATTGCCTCGACGCTCCTCCTAAAAATTGCGTCGCTTTAACCATGCCCTTTAAATCCAGCCTCAAATGCTAATCCTAACTGGACAAGATGGAAGCAAGGGAGGGGAAGAGGTGGTGGCTGTGACATGTTGTAATCTTTCCTTCATCTGACAGATAAAGACTGGGAGGACATCAAAAAGATGCCTGAGCACTCCACACTGATGAAAGACTTTAGGAGGAACACGTAAGTCTGGCCGGCCGGTCCTCCTTTTCTCATACACTCACTGTGCTGGTTCCACTTCCCCAGGTACACAAACTGCAGCCTTATAAAGTACATGGAGAAACACAAAGTCAAGCCAGACAGCAAAGCCTTCCATTTGGTGAGTGGCGAGCGACAGACGAATCCTCGCCCCAGATTTCCCGCCTAATGTTTGCATTGTGATTGACAGTTGCAGAAGCTACTGACCATGGACCCCATCCGGAGAATCACGTCGGAGCAGGCCATGCAGGACCCTTATTTTCTAGAGGAACCGCTGCCCACGTCCGAGTGAGTTTCATTTGATGCTAGCAAAATGAACCCAAATCATCTTTTGGTTTTTCTTCAGTGTATTTGCAGGCTGTCAAATTCCGTACCCTAAAAGGGAATTTCTGACAGAAGAGGAGCCGGACGACAAGGCGGACAAAGTAAGACGCTGCCGTACCAAAATGCAGCTTTGTTATATGAAATATTTGCATGCTTATTTCGTACGCAGGCTACGCCCCAAAAAATGTGAGTATTCATGTTTTGCCAAATTGAGTGTGTGTTTCTTTGCGCCCCGCAGAAGAACCAGCAGCAGCAGCAGCAACAGGGAAACAACCACACCAACGGGGCGGGGCACACCGGCAATCCCGACAACAGCCACGCCCAGGGCCCGCCTCTGAAGAAAGTGCGCGTGGTCCCGCCCACCACTACCTCAGGCGGCCTCATCATGACCTCAGACTACCAGGTAGCCCCTCCTCCTCTGTTTTTACCTGCTTATGCATCACACCTGGCCCCCAAAAGTCTGTTGTAGTACCAAGGCTGACCTGTGAGAGGCAGTGTGGTGTCTTTTGGCTGGGCCCAATAACTCTCCGAATGAAAACGTCTGTTGTGCTTCCCCGCAGCGCTCCAATCCACACGCTGCCTACCAGAACCCTGGACCAAGCACATCACTGCCCCAAAGCAGCATGGGATACTCCTCTACCTCCCAACAGCCTCCGCAGTACTCCCACCAGACCCACCGCTACTGACCGCATCCGCACTTTGTCACAGCCACACACATACACGACCCCCCCCCCCCCCCCCAACCCGTTACCCTCATTACGCCCGCCTGAAAGAATGTACTGAGGGACGTGGCGCGCCCCCTCTGCTGCGTTTCCCCCACCCCCTTCTTGTGACGATTTACAAACAAACACCCTAGCAAAGTCTTAGCCACACTGCTACATCGCAGAAAGCCAACGAGCGATAAAACACAGGGACGGGCGACGAGTCCACGCCCACGTCACGTGTCCCCCCCCCGCCCATGTGCCCACCCCAGCCAGCCGTCACTGTCAAAGCTCGGGACGAGACTGAAAAGCTGCTATTTGACTGCCAGCGTCGACAGATTCCACGTCCGTCTGTCCTCCTGTTTGTCTCGTCTGTCTCGTCTCTTTCCTGGCGTGGGCGCCCTGCCCGGGCGAGGACTCTCAACAGAGGTGCTGGGAGAATGGCGCAAGCCCACGCAACTGTGGTGGATTTTTTTGTTGTGATTGTTGTTGTTGTTGTTGTTGTTGCTCCAAAAGGAGAGAGAAAAAGTGACATCTTGATTTTAGTAGTTTTTAATTTAATCCGTTTTTAAGCAGCTTGACCAGCCCCATACGTAGAGTGGACATGAGAAGTCGACCCACTTGGACTTTTTATATCCACTTTGCGTAGGCCGTGGGCCTTTTCAAATCCAACCAATCGCATGGAGGAAGGCAGATGGAAATGCATTGTATTGTATTGAGATATTTTCCATGAAGCAAGTATCCTGACAATAAAAGTGAAAGCAGTCCTATTTTTGATTCTGTAAAAAATATCGCCGTAACTAGCCCGAGTGCTGTTGTTCCTTCCACCGTTGCCTTTCCGAGCCGCACGTCACATTCGATCACAACAACCATTTTTAATGTTTGACTGCATGTGCCTCCAGCATGGCCCTCACTTGAATATTACAACTAGGCTTTATTATTTATCTCTAATATAGTAGGATGGGGGCCTCTCATCTGAGGTCTCTTTTCAGGGTTTCTCAATAGTATCAAGGAGTCTTTCTACAACCTGCTTTAAAACACCAGGACTATTTAAGTCCCATAGTAATCCTCTCAACTGATTTTTTTTCCTCCACAGACTGCTGACTTAGCTTATTCTGTTATGCACTCTAATACCGTCTCATCGCAACCTTTATAAGTGTCGTCAAATTTTAATTGGTACTGCAAGTACAATTTAGCTTCAAGAAAATAAAATCTAAACAACGCCCAACTATACATCGACCCCCCTCCAATTGATATCCATGTCATTCATTTGCTACTCCACATTTCATTGGCTCTTACAAACGCCCGTCATGTGTCAAAGCCCCCGATTCGAGCGCTCATTGGCCAGTAGGGCGTGTCCCTGTCCTCAAAATGTTCCCCCTGGAGTGGCAAACCAGGCGGGGGGGGGATGCAATGTTAGGATGGCAGTGCTAATACGAGTATCTAACGGGACATGCGGACCGGCTGATTTTGTCTACTAATTCAACAATAGGTGAGGGCTTTATTATCATTTACTTCCAACAACCGTTGTCTCTCTTGATTAAAAAAACCAAACATGAGGGAATATTTACATTTAATTATCTTCTAACTCAGAAATCGAACCATTGGACTAAGCTAGCTAACCGAGTGGGAGTCTCAGCAGCCGAAATGTCTTTTCACAAATGGCCTGTTTCTCGTTCCGCTACCTTACTCCACGCGCATTTTATTGCCTATTTGTGTTCGGTAGAAACGGGTGATGTAAACGCCCAAAACGGCGTCGTCCGGCTTCGACTTGTATAGGCTGTGGGGATGTAGGGGTGCTTCCGATGAACAGATGTGGGTCAGCCCATCAGATACGGGAAGCGACGGTGCGGAACGCTGATTGATTGTGGTTGCCATTCATGTTTGCGTGCGCGTGCTTGCATACATGCGTGCACGCGCGTGTGTAAAACAGAAAGTAGTGAGTGCTACTGACTCAGTAGTACTGCGTAAGAGTATCGAATGTCAAGGCATGATGCGCATGTGACATTGCAAACAATAATGGTGGCAGAGAAAGCAATCGTGACATTGCCCCTTTGACCCTTCTTTAAATTGCTGTTCATCCCTTTTCAAGCTAAGTCATCCATGAAAATGCTAAATGTATTCCTTTTCGAGAATACATTTTGCAACAGAAAGTCAGTCCGTAACAGCCATTTGAAAGTTACTTTGACACTTCATTTGCTGACGGTAATACTAGTCGTATTAGCATTAGTCCTGTGGTTGTAGAACACCATTGCGGTACTTTCTATATTCACAGTCTGTCACAATGATTATCCATCCTCTACTACTACTATCACTACTACTAAGAAGCTACGCTGTGCACCAACCATATGATGAATATTTAATCACAGGTACAAGTTTTACAGCAGAAGGAGTGACATCACCCACGGAGCAGAGTGGCAGTGACGTAATCTGGCATGCATTATTCACCAGATCAAAATATAGCCCAGCAGAGGCGACAAGCACCGGCTCATGAATTAGCGAGCTCTCACATTTTGACACATATGTTGCCGAGGTGGCCGTCTTGGCGAGGAAGTGGTCACCACAGGGTCAGGCGTCGCTAGTTAACACACTGATTTGAGATCAAATGACGAGAAATAACATCAAAGGATAAATAAATGGACATATTTTTTGCGTCAGGCAATGAGTAGCACTGCATGTGGCAACCAGGTATGAATAATAAATACGTTCCATGTGGAAGTGATTCTCTAATAGCGAGTTGCAAGAATTGACCATGTATTCTAAAAGTCTGGAAAGAAGGTTTTCACAATGAAATGAATGGAAGCAGTCAAAGCTGGTGAGAAAAGTACGATGGGGTGTCTGGGGGGAGGTTGAAGAAGAGGAGGCGGGGTGAGAGGATGCATGGGAGAACTGCTGCGGTTGCCGTGTGAACGCAGCACCATTGTCCCGGGAACCTTTCAATGTGGCTTCCCCCGAGGTCCCAATTTCAGTCAGCCCCCCACTCATCACATAAACACACTAACGCTACACATCACTTTCCACTCAAACGCACTCTCATTCATTTAATGGTCCACTCTTCTTCGCCTTCCATTTTGTCTAATGCGAAGGAGGTCTGTTCCCCCAGTCCAGCCGCCCGCCCGCCCCACCAGCACCAGCACCTCGCTGCTCATTATCTCGCCTCATTGATGTGATTGTCATGGGCGAAACGAAACACACGCACACTGGTCAATAGGGTGTTGCCGCAAGCAACTGCTGACAGTCTTGTGCAGTCTCACCACGTGTTTTTTAATAGCTCTTTGTTTACCTCATGTCTTTTTAGCCGAACACTAACAAACAAATCAGGACCCGAAATGGTCATTGAAATAATATTTTTCGCAATATATTTCTAGTTTCTAGTTGGATTTTTGAAACAGGTTCTCTCATAGGAAATAAGTTCAATCGATCCATTGTTGACATGTCGCTCGAACGCCAGATTGCTTTAACAGGTTCCGTGCTAATCGTAGCCACACAGGTCCAGCGTTAAGTGGCAATGGGAGTCTTTTGTTCTCTACTTGCTTGTTGAAGAGCGGACAAAACACAATTGTTTGGACGGGAAGAGCAGAGGTGACACGGGCGAGAACAGGAAACAGGAACAGGCTGCCAAAATGGGAAGCTATATTCTGGCTGTCTGCTGTATGCACGCTTGCTCCATTTTGCTCCTCTTATTTATCTATTTATTTTTTTATTTATTGTTTATTTATTTGGGTTATTTGCTTATTACTTATTCATCGCTCTTGTCTATTGGTTTTTACTCTTTGTGCTATTTGCTTGAATGTGTTGTCTAATGTGTCTAGTCACCGTGGGACGGTGGGAAACGTAATTTCCATCTCTTTGTGTGAAGAAATTGACAATAAAGCTGACTTTGACTTTTTTGACTTTGATAAGATGGCCGCTCCCACGCACGTCGGGATTTCTCCCGCTACTATGGAAAAAAAGATGGACTCATCTGATCACAAGATCTATCCTTTTATTTCTTCATTTAACTGTAGTCGCTTGCTTTTTTAAATGTGAGAACAGCATTCTCGCTTTTTCCATCCATCAATCTGCGTTTGTGTCAAGTTTCCAACTGGGCCGCCGACAGGCCGCCCTGGGATTAGCCAGCACGCTGCATCTTTCTATCGCTAATGCCTTAATCCTTGTCGACGGTCGTCGTGCTTGGCCGGCCCACCATCATATGTCAATTTATAGTCCCCTCAATTTTTTGGAACATTTTTCTTTGTGTGCATCATTTTTTGCCTGAGTATTTTGTCCCAATTTGTTTTTGGTGTCTTTCAATTTGATTGTAATATTTTCTGTGTTACATGCGTGTCCCCGCCAGCGGTGCGTGGGAGGGCGTGAAGCGTCGCCATGCCGCTGGTCAAGAGGAACATCGAGCCGCGCCACCTGTGCCGCGGGGAGCTCCCCGAGGGCATCGGCAGCGAGCTGGAGTGCGTGATGAACAACACGCTCTCCGCCATCATCCGACAGCTCAGCAGCCTGAGTAAGACGCACACACACACACACACACACACACACACACACACACACACACACACACACACACACACACACACGGAACCCCACGGCTCTCCACACCCTGAGGGTTAGGAGGCTGGCAAATCTCCGACAGCTGCGTGTGTGCGTGTCTCATGGTGTGGTCATTCATGTCCTTTTTGTTTGGGAGTACTTGCAGCTGCGTGCGTTTCTATTTACATTGACTTGCTCGCGCGCACACATTCGGACGGCTTGCGTGGAAATGGTCCAGACGGGCGGTGGCGTCCGAAACACCCCCTCCGGGTGTGAGGTCAGTAGTTGGAAGGGCTCGACGCGCCGCATCCGGGATTCTTCCTTCCGCCAAATATTTTGTCCCAAAGCCCATCCTGTTAGCGGGAGGGCCGCAAATAACCCCCCTCCCTCGCTTGGTATTTCCACTCCAAGCTTTACAGAAGCGACGCTTGCCATTCAGTAACAAACAAACTTGATACTCTTTTCTACTTTTATGTTTGACATCACATTTTTAAAAGCAAACAGGTGCCAAATATGAAAGAATATACACCCGTGAGTATTAGCCTGTCTATGGCGTTCTGCATCGTGTGTTAGCCGTAAAGTTGGCAGCAAAGCAAAATGTCTTCTCACCCGTTCTTTCAGGCAAACACGCCGAGGATATATTTGGCGAGCTGTTCAACGAGGCCAATACCTTCTACCTGCGCGCCAACTCTCTCCAGGACCGCATCGACCGGCTGGCCGTCAAGGTCACGCAGCTGGACTCCACCGTGGAGGAAGGTGGGCCATCGGCTTTTTACATCCATCCATCCATCCATCCATCCATCCATCCATCCATCCATCCATCGCTCTCTCTCTTTCTCCTTTTTGTTTTTTTGACTGTCCATCCTTGAAACCGGGGAGCACATCATAGACCGATGATTTCATTGATATTGCCATATTATTTGAAATAAAAATAAATGAATCCAAACGTTCCCGCTCACTTGTTGTGTCCAGTTTCCCTGCAAGACATCAACATGCGCAAAGCCTTCAAGAGCTCCACCACTCAGGACCAGCAGGTGGTGTCCAAGAGCAGCGTGCCCAACCCGGTGAAGGAGATGTACCATTTGAGTGACAAGCCTCCACCACTCAGCATCCTCTCCTCTTACAGGTTGGCCGGCCATAAACACAAAAATCAGAGTGAAACTCTGAGCCTATATTAGAAAGTCAAAGTGTGGAGGAGGGAGGGAAAAAAAACAGGAAAAATATTTTTTATGGACACCTTTTTTTCCTGTACGCAGGGATGACAAGAAGGAAGCGCTCAAGTTCTACACTGACCCCTCCTACTTCTTTGACCTGTGGAAAGAGAAGATGCTGCAGGACACTGAAGACAAGAGGAAAGAGAAACGGAAGCAGAAGGTGCTAAATCTCAGGCAGATATTCTGTGAGGACGATGAGCCCGAGTGAACCCTATCAAATCTAGTTCCACTCAACCCAGGAACAGAAGCGCTGCGTGGACGGAACATTGCAGAGGGAGGTGAAGAAGGTCCGCAAGGCGAGGAACCGCCGGCAGGAGTGGAACATGATGGCGCTGGACAAAGAGCTGAGGCCAGACCACCGTCACACCATACACAGAGACAGAGGCGCCTCCTCCGAGGGCTCCATGTCTCCAGAGAACAGGTAAGAATGGAAGTTAGCATCCCAGACCCACGTAGACGTACAAAAAGTCGATGGCTTCACCCGTCAGGGCTCACGGGGTGGACCTGCACCACTATCCTAACGCCATGAACCACGCCGGCCACGCCCACACCTACTCGGGCCCGCCGCCTAGCATGCTGGCCGCCCAGATGGCGGCGGGCCACGGCCCGCGCGCAGGAGGCGACCACCACGACGGCAGGGGCGGCAGGGCCAGGGCGGCTTATCAGGGAGGCACGCTCGGCCGCGCCCACCAGCATCAACAGCACGTCCCGCTGCCTCCCCCGCCCGCCGAGGCCATGAACGGCGGCTCCGTTTCCTTGCCTCCTATGGACTACAGGTAGCATTTTTAAACCTACTCCTTGTAACAGATGTGTTAAGAAGGAAGCAAGACCCGTAGCCGCTTGATTCTCTGTGTGCAGCCTGGATGGTTACGCCAACACGGGGCCCCCGCCCCCGGCTCCTCTCATCCCCTCCGCCCTGACGGCCTTCGCCTTGCCACCCGGAGGGCCCATGTCTCCCGGGGGCTACGCTCCGCCTCCTCCGCCCGTATGCGGCGGAGGGGCCGCCCCGCCGCCTCCTGGGCCTCCGCCACCACTTCTCCAAGCTGGTGCCTCCCACGCTATGGCGCACAAGATGTCGTCGCCCGTGCCCGTGGAGAGCAACGTGGTCAACGATGCTCGCAGTGACCTCTTGGCGGCCATTCGGATGGGTATGTGTGTGTGTGTGTGTGTGTGTGTGTGTGTGTGTGTGTGTGTGTGTGTGTGTGTGTGTGTGTGTGTGTGTGTGTGTGTGTGTGTGTGTGTCTGTGTGTCTGTGTGTCTGTGTGTCTGTCTGTCTGTCTGTCTGTCTGTCTGTCTGTCTGTCTGTCTGTCTGTCTGTCTGTCTGTCTGTCTGTCTGTCTGTCTGTCTGTGTGTGTGTGTGTGTGTGTGTGTGTGTGTGTGTCTGTGTCTGTGTCTGTGTGTGTGTGTGTGTGTGTGTGTGTGTGTGTGTGTGTGTGTGTGTGTGTGTGTGTGTGTGTGTGTGTGTGTCTGTGTCTATACGATGGATATGCATTCATTTCACATTTGCCCTGCAGGCATCCAGTTGAAGAAGGTCCAAGAGCAGCAAGAGCAGCAGGCCAAGCGGGAGCCCGTGGGCAACGACGTGGCCACCATCCTGTCACGCCGCATCGCGGTGGAATACTCGGACTCCGAGGACGACTCTGAGCTGGAGGACAACGACTGGTCCGATTGACGCGCACGCACACAAGCACTGTAATCACATGCTGTATAAGCTGAAGGGTCCACAAGCTGTAAGAAGCACTGTAAAGAAGTCCATATACTGTAACCTTGACCACTTGCCGCAACTTTAACGTCTTGCTGGATGCTTTTTAAGCACCCCCCCAGTGTGCCTGTTGTAATGCTGCACTCACACGTCTCGTGTCATTTGATGTATATGCCACTTGTGTTAGATTGAGCTAAAGACTTTCCTCTTGAGCTAACCCCTTCCTTCTTTTTTACTCAACATGCTATAGATCCCCAGCTACAGCAGGGTTGGGCAACCTGTGTGTGTTTATACTGATCTGGAGCGTCAGGAGTGGAGTTAATGCATCTGTACACTTTGACCAATAGAGGGCGCCTATGAATCTCATACAGTAGGACACTCGCTTCCACTCTGACCTTGTTGAGGTGAGTTAGTCCAATTTCCTGTCTTTTGGAAAATCACCAAACTTTGCCCACAACTCACACTCCTCTCGTACTTAATTTTGACCCTAAATTTGCTACTTCAAACCAAAATGGCAGACCTTCATGTCTTTTTGAAAATTGCTGCTTGAGGCTTTTTTTATGTGTCTTCTCGTAATAGAGATAGATAGAGACTTTATGTTTCTAAGTGAAACTGTCTTCAGTGGGCTAAAGATATAAAAGTGAAAACCAAAAAGCAGATACTTATAAAATAATAAACTCCTCTGGCAATGACTCACAATCCAGAGTGCCTGTTTGTTGCACATATGTCATTAAAACTACAAAGCAATTGGACAAAATCTCTTGTAATTCAAACCAAAATGGCAGACTTTCTGTGTTTTGTCTGTTGAATATTTTCTTGAGACAAAATCGACACCAAATATTGTGAAATGAAACCGTTTCTAAATGCATACTATAGCCCAATAGGAATAGTGAAGCCCTAAAGGACCCCTGGAAATGTGCAGAATGACTCTAAAATGGCCGCGTGCATGGATACATTTCGTTTACTGAAGAAAAAAAACAAGGTTACCCAGCCCTGCTGCCCTGCTGTGAACAGCGAGGAAGTAGATGTGATCAACAGGATTGACAGTGGAAGCTGTCTCATTTATACCGTCTAGTGTGAGCTTTGTAAAACCAGAGACTAATAATAAATAAAACAAAAACATGAATGGAGCACACCGGCTGGCGACTCTCCTCACTGTCCGCTGCTGTCGTCACACGTACTGTACCTGGCTCTTCTGTTTCCATGGTGACGGGAGCAGAGTTGCCACGGCAACCGGATAGGAAGCAGGGGGGGAGTGAAAAAAAACAGGCAAGGCAGGTGTCAAATGCACAGCACGTGTTTGTTTGCGTGGTTTTTAATAGAAAATTAACTAACCAAAGCAATAAAAAGTACAACTAGAACACTTTGGAAAAATAGACAGCACAGACTTCACACAAATGTTTTTTGTTTGTTTGTTTGTTTTACAGTTAAATTAGTGCATGTTGATTTCTCATTTTGCAGATACTTCAATTGTGCCATTGTGATCCCCTAACCGAGAAAATAACAATAAAGTGCATTTCACATTAAAAAAAAACCCACACAATGCTGTTAACCCCCCCCCCCCCTCTCGAGACATTCATAGCCCCCCCGACCCTCGAGTGTCAGGTTAGTTAGCTCGAACCACTTCCAGCCCCTCATTGGCTACAATTACGTTCACTGTGTTTGTGTGACGGATAGGTGTGACAGTCTTTTGCTATTCTCGGATACAAAAGCCCTTTTTGAACACTTTCTGACCGTTTCCGGGGTGGGGTGGGGGGGCCAAAAAGTGGTGCGATCCAACTCCTTCCATTTAGAGTGACTGCTTTGGTAGCACCATGCACGGTGGTTAAGTCCCCCCATCCGAAAAGCATGCCATATTATTATTATTATTATTATTATTATTTACACAACGTAGCCCAAGAAAGAAACAATTTGTGTCACTACATTCAGAAAAAAAGGCTTTACAGCGCCGTGATATCATCGTACAACATAAGGAATCCAAGCTGAAAAAAATAGAACTTTTCAATGAATATAACAAAATAGACTTTTTTTTTTTTTTTTTCTCATTGTTGTGATGTCAACATAGACGGGAGGGGGCCACATCCCAAAAGTCTTGCGAGATCATTTGGAAGTGGCCCTCTTTAGCTCATAAGATCATTCAGAGGTCACTTGACCGACTTCTGCTGATTTCATCGCTCATTCGCTTTGGCTTCAAGTAGCGGCGCTTTTTAGTCCGATGACGTGGCGGCAGCATGCGGTGGAGCATTGAAAAAAAAATAAAAAATTGTGGGAATTCTCTCCAGATGGTCAAGGAAGACTGGCAGCAGCGGCGAATAGTTAACACCCACCCATCTATCTATGTAGTGACACAATCCTTGAGGAGCCCACATGCCGGCCGGCCATGCACGACAAACGCCAACACTCAGCTCAGGCAGCTCAGGACGACAAAACAATGTGAATGACGTCTGTGGAGATGTACTATAGTTTTCTTTGACCTTGTTCCAAGCGTGGAAGTTTAAACGGCATCCGTTTTCAGCCCCAAATAAATGTGCTCATGACAAAGCAACAAATGAAGCTTTAGCATTTGTCACTTTTGATTCTGTCCCCGTTGGGAAGAAATCACAGTAAGGGTGCGTATATGTTATTGCTGTCTGAGTATTGCTTCACCACTCTGAAAATAACTACCGTTCCAAAGGTTAGTTATTGCTGATAACATGAGAAAGAGCTCTTGAAGGCTCGAAAAGCACATGCGTCACCTTTAGAAGATGACTTGCCCAGTAGTTGTTTTCTGTCAAAGAATTATGGAGCACTTATTGTAAAAATCACCATGTCGACTATAAGAGCATAAAATGATATCAATTTGTGAGTTTAAATATAACTTCATTGAAATGCTGTATCTTAAGGAACTCGATAAGTAAGAGTTATTTTATTTTAAAATGATTGTAATCATCTTTTGAAATATACTAAATGCATGACAAATTCAGCATTTATCAATTAATTAGCTCGTTTAAACATCGGGGATGTTTTTCATCAATGACAAGTATAATTAAATGATGATAAAGATCATAAATATGCAAAATGAATAATAAGTGCCCCATAATCGGGTTAGATCAATCTAAGTGCCCGACAATCCTTTTGTCATTCTAATGTTTGTGTAATCCCATTTAGTTGATTGGATGAGACAAGTCACGTGGTTTTACTGACATCCTCAGAACAAAATGGTGGAATTATCTTGCAAGGGCAGCATTGCAACCTTGCGTCAACATTCCAAAATCAAGTGAGGTGATAGAGTTGACACTGCAGCCCCCAGTGAGATCACACATGGCGACAGGGGGGGGGGGGTGTCCAACACATTCACACAAGAATCCAATGAAAGACAAGAAGCGTAGCGAGGCCTCCTCAATTCCCCAAGAGAAGCCGGGGTCTATTTTTAGCTTGCCGCGCCTCTTTAGCTTGCCACGCACGTTCAGTGCAGGCGGCGGGCGGGCGGACAGGGTGGATGCTGCTTCAGACTTGCTGCTTCAGACTTGCTGCTGAGGGGGGGCGGGGGGGATAAAAAATAGGACTGCGTGCTTGTCGTCGTCCGCCTGCTTTTTAATCTGCCTTTTGAGCGAGCAATAATCCCCAAGGACGAGCACGTGGCGGCTGAAGCCGTGATGTGATGGCCATCGTCTGCGGAGTGGAGTGGGCAAGGGCGGGGCACTGGCAGACAAGGCTGACATGGTGAGCAGCATGCAACATGGCCGCCGCCGCCTCAAGTGAGGAAGACAGAGGTAGAACACCTCATGTGATGACGTGAAACTCCCATGCCGGCAGCCCCCCCCCCCCCCCCCCTGGCTGTGGATGCCAGCCTCCAAATGCTTCCACTCGCTCTCTGAAAATGCATCCAGCTGAAACAAACCCTAACCAACCCATCTCTCTCAAAACCATCCATTCACCCTTTTGGGTCAATCGCCCCTTCTTCAAATCCCGCCCGGGTCAGTCTGTCCCCCAACCAAGGGGCGGGCGCCCCCCCTCCTCCCCTACTCTCTCCCTAAAAGCCAAATCCCAGCGGGTCAGACATCGCTGGGAGTCCGCGCCCGCTGTGCCACACTGGCAGGAACGCAGCCGCAGCACACCAACCACAATGCCTTCTGGATCTCCTGGTTCCGGAAGGCGTAGATGACCGGGTTAATGACAGAGTTGTAGGTGGCCGGCACCAGCGTGGCGTAGGTGTACAGCGGCGGGTACGTGTAGTCGGCGATGAGCGAGTAGACGGTGAAGGGCATCCAGCAGGCGGCGAAGGTCCCGAGGATGATAGCCAACGTGGAGACGCCCTTCCGCGTGGTGACGTAATGGGGAGAGGCGGCCAGGAAGTGGTGCTGCAGGGCGATCTGGTGGGCGTGTCGCATCACGATCTTGCAGATCTGCACGTAGAGCTGGAGCATCAGGCCGAACAGGAGCAGGAAGGAGACGGAGAGCACGGCCACGTTGTTCTTGGTCAGCGGGCGAACCACGCTGCACGTGGCCTCCTCTGCCAGACAGTTGACCCCCGTGACGGGGAGCAGACCCAAGCACAGCGAGAGCCCCCACAGGAGGACCAGCATGGTGTACGTGAAGGCCGCCGTACGCTCCGAGTTGTAGGTCAGGGCGTAGTACAGAGACAGGTAGCGATCAATGGTGATGGCCAGTAGGCTGAAGACAGACGCCGAGAAGGAGGCCACCACCAGGCCCACGGTCAGAAGCTGGGCCGAGTCCGACTGGAGCAGGTAGGCGCAGGTGAAGTGCAGTACCAGGCCCAGGCCGGCCAGCAGGTCCGCCAGAGCCAGACTGCCGATGAGCAGGAACATGGGCGCCCTCAGAGCCGGGTTCTGCCAGATCACCAAGACCACCAGAGCGTTCTCGCAGGCAATGAGAGTCCCCGACGTGCACAGGACGATGTCCCACGGGTTGACCAGCAAGGGTAGCTGGCGGGGCGCCAGGGACTCCTCCGCTGGGACGCTGCCGTTGTCCGTGGGGCCGCCGCTGCTGGCCCAAGCCGTGGGGTCGGGGCTCAGCCAGCTGGGAGTGGCCGCTGGCTCTGCGCTCATTGTGGCCCCCGTCTGAAGACACACATCGGGACATAGACTTTCTATTTCGGGATGGACATTTATCATGAAGAAAAAAAAAATGAAAACAATTCATGATCATGCCTTGACCAGACGGACAGAGTCTGTCATCCAAATCGCCGCATTTGGCAATATTTCAAAGTCAGCATTACCGAATTTCTCATCATTTTCATGAATATGTCTCATCTGGATGAGAACGTTTCAATAATAAGCCTAAACGCTTAGTAGGATTAAAGTCAAACTACTCATCTGTTTAATGCACTAGGGAAACTCAACCCAGGATTTTTGTTCCCATCTCAATAGCTTGATTTGAATATTTTCTCAACTTTTCCCCAATTTGCCATGTGGCCGTGTTGATGATGTAACTTCATCGACATGTCTCGGCGGATGTAGTCGCTTATGCTCAGCTGATCTCCACCAAACTTTGTGCGTGGCCTAAGGAAACAGACCTCATGAGATTCTAATACAAAGAATTTGTAAAATACAAAGATAGATTTTACAACAATTCTCAATCCTAGTGATTTGGTCAATATCCCAAATGTTAGGCCCTTGGTCTGACAAGAGACAAGCATCCAAGCTCAATCTTTGGAGGACGAGCAGAAGATGAACGGCGCTAGCAAGAGGCCGAGCCATCCCACCCCCCTGCACCGGCAGCGTGCGTGGCCATATGTTACCGCTACCGATATATTCCCGCTCCTCCACGTCAGCACAAAAGATGCCGGAGTAGGAGGATAAGGTGTGTGTGTGTCTGGGGGGGGGGGTCGGTTAATATCCCCAACGAGTGTCATGGACGCCTCTTACCTTGAGACTCGGTGAGCGAGCGAGCGGACGGACGGACGCGCTGGAGCCGTTCAGAAGCAACCTTTTACATCCATGGCGCTGGAGGAGGGAGCGGTGGGTGGATGGATGGATGGAGACGAGAGGAGGGGTGGAGGGAGTCAGGGGGGGGGATGCGGCTCTTCTTTCGGCTCGGTGATGCGAGGATGGGGAGAGAGAGAGAGAGAGAGAGGACCGGACTGCGGCTGCGTGAGGACAAGAGGGGAGGGGAGGAGCGGGCTCACGCACTGATGGAGGAGGAGACCTGCCTCTGGTCATTGTTTCTTGTACCATTGATCTTTAGTGAGCAGGGTTACCCCAACAAAAGGGATTCCATATGCTTGAATTGGCCTGACAGCATGGTGGTTAGATGCTGACTCACAGTGGTGGCTGACCACGCAAAAAGGTTTGGATTTTGCTGTGTTTCGCTTGCTGACACTGCACTTGGCCTTTTTGGGTGCTCGAAAATGACGAGCTGTCACCTCTTTTTTAGGGGCGCTCTCAAGAAAGACACGCCTACCAAATTTCTCGTGCAGCCCCAGCCACGCACCTGTCCCTAAGGGACTTCAAAATAGCTCCCGTTGCAGCACAAATGAACGTCACAATAGCAGGTAGCACCGCTAGAGGGCGACATTAAGCTGCTATGAGTCATCACTCTGACTTTGAAAGAAAAGACTCCATCGCCTCAAGACTGGCTTTATTTATTTTTCTTTAAAACAGAAAATGATCACGATTCAGGCCTTCTTCTCTTCCTCCTCCTCAATTGCTCCCTCGCGTTAAACTTACCAACACCTACAAAACGGTATCAAAAGTGCACCATAGTGTTATTAATACATCCTCTGACATTATCCAATAATATTTTTGGGGGTAATATTTATACAAATAACATTCTGTACACTGTAGAAATACACAATTCTTGTCACCCCTCGTGTCTTCTTAGTTACTGATGATTCCCAACTCGGTTAGGGGGAAAACTTATGAATGATCCAAGATTCATTCATCTCTCAAACTAGAACGCCACTCATAAATGAAACATCTGTACAAAGAGGCGCCGTGCTAGGCCATTTTGGTTGTTATTGGCCCACGCTGCGTTCAATTGTCCGTTCGGCAACGTTGCGAGTTTAGTCCCTGGACTGGTAGAAGAGGATGTAGCCTGACTCGGAGTTCTTGGATATTTCCGAAGTGAGGCCGTAGAACTCCTCGATGGCCTGCGCGTCGATTTTCTGCATGTGCATGAATCAAGCCATTAAAACAAGAAATCAAATGTGTGTAAAGCAGGAAATCAAATGTTCACCTCTACAATGTCATCATCAAACAGCAACCAGAAGTCGTGACTTTTGACGATGGCGATGTAGTGACCTCTGTTCGGACCACTGGGAAGGAGAGCCGACAAAAAAAAAAAAAAAAGCTCAAACTTTGCTGAATTTATCTTCAATATTCTTTTCTCCAGGTCAGGTTGCTCCCGTACCTCCCACAATGCACCACCACTGCGACCAGGTCGTAGAGCCTCTCGGGATTGGTGGCGTCTCCGGACGTGTTGAAGAGGCGCAGCTCCAGCGGGAAGACGACTCGGTACGACAGCTTGGTGTAGCGCTGAAGCTGCTCCATGTACTTGAAGCGCTTCAGGTGCAGGGCCAGGATCATCGGCAGCTTCTTCACACGCATCCTGCAGCACCCACGGGAAAAATTGCTAAAGACGCGAGCGAGAGAGCGAGCGGATAGCGCTAAAGATGTTCAAACATACCTCTTGTGCGCTTCCTGCTTGCTTCTACATTCTTCACAGTAGTATTTGTACTCGCTGCACAGTGTCTCCGTGTTGCTAAAGCCTCTGAGGGGTGGAAGGCGGCTCAATTGAAGTTCGGCCAATTAATGGACGAAAGCGGGCCACGTGAAACAGCCGTTACCTGAGGCAGTGTGTGATGGAGGTATTTTGTTCTACATCCACAGAAAGGTCCAGAAAATCCTCATCTTTGCTGCTTATCTACGAGGAGAATATGGGACAAATATGATGCAGTTCTACTCCGGTCCTATGGGTGGCGCTATTATAAAGTCAACTGAAAACGTTAGGTACGATCATGAACACATTTGAATTGAATTGATATTTTAAACGGTGTGAAATAGTTTGTCCGTTGGCTCCTAAAGACGGCGCCCTTGGTTACCGTCTCGCAGGTGAGGCAGCGGGTCTCGTTGGTGAGGGTGCCCTGGAAGATCTCGTGCACCCAGGTGGGCGCGGGTGCGGCGTTGCTGTTGTTGTTCTGCGAGTCCAGGGTGCCGTTGGCCAGGCGGCCGTTGGTCTTCTCCTGCTTGCGCTCCTCCTGGAGTAGGTCGGCGATGGTGTTGAGCAGGTAGTTCAGGAACTCGTGGGCGTCCTGCTGCATGTAGTTGTCAAACAGCTCTGCGCAAAAAGTGAGGAGATGGGCTTAGGATATCAAATGATCCCCCCCCGGATCCAATCTGTGCAACGTCTGAGCATTGTTCTTCTTACCATTCTCCTTACGCAGGCGCGTGATGAACTTCTTTGGCGGTATGACGCCGACTTTCCTCTTCTGGTTGGCAATGCTATGGAAGAGGTCGGCCAGGCAGGTGAGCAGGTTCTCCTTGCGCCGGGGCTGCCCGCGATAAGCCAGGATCTTCTCCCGGAACGGCCGGCAGAAGTAGAGCGCCTGCAACACCGAGTTGCAGTAGCAAGTGTTCCCGAACTGGAAAAGAAAGGATTTACATGCTTGGCTCCGCCCAGCAAACACAGCAAACTGGTGAAGGTGACTGACGTACGTTGACCAGGCCGAAGTAGTGCTCATTGACCGGAAACTGCTCAGATCCAATCTCTTTCTCCAGAGCAGAGGCATTGGCGCCCTGTGGAGGCCAAACAAGACGGATTGTTTCGATTGATGGCCTGCAGGTACGCGAATATTTCCCGTCACTACGACTCCGTTAGCGTAGGTGGATGCCGAATCGGGGGCGTTCCTACGTGCGTACAAGAACGGAACTCCGTCGTCAACTCCTGTTCGCTATATGCGCTTGGAGTGGACAAGGAGCTAGGAGCGCTCCACAACTGCGCAGCTGATGTTCAACAATGTCGTCATTGCCTTGCGTTAGGAATACCAAGTAGCTTGCTTGTCAAAGAGGCCACGCATCTCAACTTGGCTGCTTTTGCGTGCAGTTCCCGAGCCCCACATGATTCAATCAACGCGGCGTTTGCTGCAGATGTGCGCTCCAGTTGTTTGCGCGCTGTCACTTGTTCCTGTGGCTGCTTGTTAGCCTGTCATTAGCTAGGTGGCTAACTAGCGCCCTTCGCTGCTACAAACAGGGCTTTGCTTCGCATCGACGGTACGGAATGCAAGCAAAGAAGATCGCACTACTCTCACCATGGTACAAAAAGAGGCAAATTTGGAGACTGTCATTAGGATTTCCATTCAGCCAGCGCCATCTTCCGTGCACACCGCCTCGCTCAAGCAGATCAGTTCTCGATGTGGGCTTTGCTAGGGCATTGGCAAGCAGGCTCCCAGGCGTCCAGAGGAGAAGACAGAAAAGCGAGATGATTCACGGCGTATTACTTCCGCATTAGGCGGTACCTCCCACCGATCGTTGTTTTTGTCTGTTACCTGACAAGTATCGATCATGTTAGTGCGTAAAAAGCCACGCGTGAAGACGAATGAAAGTCGTATGCTAAACACGTTCGACAAGCGTGACCATGTCGTCGATCAAAAACGACACAGTAACTCCAACTAGTACACAGATAGAGTGTATTTCTTGCGCATGCGTGTTAGTCGTGTGAAGCATCTTTTCCGCCTGTATAAAAAAATACGACTGGAAACGGGACAATTCACATTCATATCATGTACAAGACACAAATATAAATCACTTGACATTGTTCTTGTTTACATGCCAATAAATGCCCCCTTTGTGTAGGGAGACAAGCAAAGTAAGAATTTTATTGCCCACTCTTACCGTTTGCACGTAACAAATAAACATTTTGAATCTTGAAATGATAATTTCATCATGAAGTCATGTCGCCTACTGTTTTTTTTGTTCAGGCAATTAGACAGGGTAGCCCCGTTACTCCCAGTATCAGCCACCAAGGCGGAGTGTGAGGTCCTCCGAGTTCTCTTTCCGCCGTACCCGCCATCTTGTCGAGACCGGGGGTAAGATGTTCTCCGGTTAAAATCATGAATTTCACCCACAAACATTCCTGTTTCATCTACATTTGCACTCAATCTCTCGCACAAGACCCCTGTTGTACAATTGTTGTGAAAATATCTTGTCTACTCACCGGGAAAAAATAGTAATGTCCGCTTAAATGTGAGTCGGAGCTGCGGCGTGGTTGGTTATCCATGTGCGGGCCTCGAAGGCAACGTTATCGTCACATTATACTCGTTCGACATTTGTAACTTGTGTTTGATTGCGATAGTTGTCAGTGTTCTTCTCAAACATTTTCGCATGTTACGTTGCCACGTGTACAGCAATAGAGCGAGGAAATGGTTCAAATCCATGTTAGTCACTTGTGGGGATGAAGCGTTCCTTTCGTGTAGGCACATTCCATATTTTTGTTTCTCAGTAATCAGGCATCATGACGAACACCAGAGGCAAGAGGAGGGGGACCAGGTACATGTTCAGCAGGCCATTCCGCAAGCATGGTGAGTATTTTCCCGCAGTTGTGCAAATGCACGCACTCGCTGAACGCCGTGCACGTTTACAGGGAGTTTCTTTCCAATTTGACAGGCCCGATTCCCCTGTCCACTTACATGCGCATCTACAAGAAGGGCGACATTGTTGACATCAAGGTAAAGCATTCGACCTGTACATTTGAAATAACTCCCCTTTTTTTTGTTGTTGTTGAAAATGATGCATGACATTGTGACTGCTTGCGCACATGTTCTCCCCAGGGCACAGGTACCATCCAGAAGGGTATGCCACACAAATGCTATCACGGCAAGACGGGGCGCGTCTACAACGTCACCCAACATGCTGTCGGCGTCATTGTCAACAAGCAGGTCAAGTAAGTACACGTCAAAACACTTAAGTCTAGAGAGGTTCTGCACAACCCCATGTTCACTTTCCACTTGGACTTTTCGTGTCCGTTGTCGTCATTCACGTGGGGGAAAGCACTCGGACCCTCTGCGTCATCGGCTTTGACGATCTTGTTGAAGCTGAGGCGCCAGCGGGGGTTACAGTTAACAGTGGCAGATTTTTTTTTCTAATCAGTGCTGTGATGCAAAAAGAGCAAATTCCCCCTTTTTAAATGTTTGCGTGTAGGGGCAAGATCCTGGCCAAGAGGATCAATGTGCGCATTGAGCACGTGAAACACTCAATGAGCCGCGCCAGCTTCCTGAAGCGCGTCAAAGAGAATGACAGCAAGAAACTGGAGGCCAAGCAGAAGGGCACCTGGGTGGAGCTCAAGCGCCAGGTAGGAAGGAGGACCGCCACCCAGCCATTTGTGGTGTTCTGCATTGAAGATGACGAACTAACTCTCAATGTATTTTGTGGGCAGCCCGCTCCTCCCCGCGAGGCTCATTTTGTCAGCACCAAGAAGAACCAGCCTCAGCTGCTGGAGCCCATCCCCTATGAGTTCATGGCATAAAGTGGATGTTAAAATAAAAATGTTTGTACACAACTGTCACGGACCAGGCTTCTCTTTTGACAAATCTGTTTTAAAAGCACAAAGTGATGCTTTGTTTGTTTGAACTTAATCTAGTGATAAACGTGACTAAATTTTTGTGAATGCTTAGACGTTATGGGAATGAAATGATATACTCGTGAAATCAAAGTGTGTTCATAGTTTTCAGATTAAGTCGATTTAAACCAGAGAATTAAATCATACATCATCTCAACCTTGTTTAGAGAGTGCGCACTTTAAAATACCACCAGGAGCTAACACCAAACAAAAAAAGTATTGGAAAAAAATACTAATTAAACGCTGCGTCATTTCGTCAGGAACGTTCGATTCAACTGTAATCCCAGACAAAGTCCACTAGAGGGCAGTGTGCACCAAGCCAAATGTTTTTTGACTGGCGGAGTCATTTGTTTTCTTGAGTTATCATTGCCCACTGCAGTTGATTTGGAGTAAATGATCACAATAAACCTTTTAGTTGATTACTTTTTTTTGTGTTGAATTAACTAACTCATCTGATTTATTTGGTAGCCAAGGCGTCCACGATCCTCGTAGTAAAGTCCTAATTGCAAGCTCATTTACAATAAAACCGATGTTGCAAATGTTTTTCTGCATGTGCGAGGACCATTTGTTGAATCAGTGCATGCCCAAGAAGCTTGACTGCTGAAGTGACTAATGGCTTATCTGTTCCAACCTTGGTACTTGATCCAATATTGACACAAATTAGTAGCGAGCTTGAGCATGCGATAAAGAACACTTTTTGACTCTTGAAGCAGATGGAGTCTCGAAAACGGAAGTGTTACCTGCACAAAATGCTCCCCTTGTCTGTTTTCAGAATTGCATCAAATACTCTCACAGGCCCCAAAAGCTGTTTTCCTCCTGGAAACCCTTGAAGGTCCCCCGAGGTCAGGGAATTCAGTCTTATCGCCACAGATTAGTATGAGGGATAAGATAAAAGAAGAGAAAACAAAATGCAATGAATCAACTAGCAGGTTGGCAGTCAAAGCCCCTTCATATTGATCCAGGGTGTCTGCATTTTTGCTTTTTGTGTTGCAGATAGGAAGGGACTGATAACTTGGGCTACGTTATGTGTCGGACCATCTCGTCTTCTCACGAAGCCAAAACCTGACCAGAAATCCATGTTGTTCACATTTACGCAAAGACTCCTCCTAAATTCTTTTCTTTTAAAATAATGAAGAACAAAATCAATTAATCAATCAATCAATCAGCCAGCACCCATGTTAGAATGAGGCAGTCTAAACATAAGAATCATATTTTTGTCAACGACACTTCACAACAGCTCACAGGTCCACCTTTGGCTGATGACTCACGGGGGGTTACTTATTCAATGAACAAGAAGTAAACACACAAGAGAAGAGGGTGAGGACACACAAGTGTGTGTGTGTGTGTGGGGGGGGTATTTGGATAAAAGCCGTGTGGAGTATGAACTTAATCACACGTTTGACACGCGCACACACAAACAGATTGAGCTTGTGCGCTCAGCCAGCAGCTTCGAGCAGCTGCATCGACCAGCCGTGTTACATATTAACCCCTCTGCCACAATATTCTTTCTCTAATCTTGAATATATACATATATATGTGTTTTTGCAGATTTTTTTTTAAAGCACTAATATCAGCCAATCAATCTCCGTATCAATTTGTTAGCAAATTTATACACGTGCTTAAGTAGAAGTAAACGTAAGGGTGTGTGCCCGCCCGCCCCGTCCAGTGTGTGTTTGAGAGAGGTGTGTATCTAGAGTAGCAATAAAGACGGAAGGAAATCCCACTACGGGCCAAACACAGTATCTGTGTGTGTTAGGTGTGGTGTCACACACACACACACACACACACACACACACACACACACACACACACACACACACACACACACATATATATATATATACATATATAACTGGTATATATATATATATATATATATATATATATATATATATATATATATATATATATATATATATATATATATATATATATATATATATATATATATATATATATATATATATATATATATATATGTGTGTGTGTGTGTATGTGTGCATACTGAGCCGCGTGTATCGATTGTCAGCCTGACAGCGGAGGGGCTGGGCCTGGCCAGGCCTGGCCGGGCGATGGGGACCGGATGATGCTGATAAGCTTGTCGCTTGTGCGGCGCGCTCACCTGGAGCGTGGGAGGGCACTGAGGTAACGTCCAACAGGCTCTCAATAGGCCTCATTCACAGCGGCCAGTCAAAAGGTTTCACATGGGAGCAGAGGGTGATGTTTAGACAGCAAGATAGCACTGCTGAATTCCTCACCGCTGTTTGTTTTCTTGTAATTGTTTAATTGGCTCGCTCACCTTCTTATTCCTTCATAGCTCCCAAAGGTCGGACCGTGCTCTACTGATAGAAATGGAACCAGGCAGCAGCAAATCCAGTGAAAACAAAACTGAACCCTCCATATGACTGTCGGGCAGAGCCGGAGCGCAAATAGTTCTGGAACTTATCCATATGCATTGATTTGATGTTTGAATGTATGCTATTTGTGTCAATTCAAGTTCAATGTTTACTTTGGAGCGCTCCATTCACTCCCACTTTTCTTGTGTGTGTACGTGTGTGTGAGAGACGAGTCTTCCAGGATCTCCACAAAACTACATTGGACTGCCGATAAGATTAAGTAACCCGAGAGAGAGAGAGA